>NW_024059750.1:0-32016 GCF_016432855.1 Salvelinus namaycush
TGGCAGTGCGCCCTGCTCTGCACCACATACACGGTCAGTGGCAGTGCGCCCTGCTCTGCACCACATACAGGGTCAGTGGCAGTGCACCCTGCTCTGCACCACATACAGGGTCAGTGGCAGTGCACCCTGCTCTGCACCACATACACGGTCAGTGGCAGTACACCCTGCAACACATACAGGGTCAGTGGCAGTGCACCCTGCTCTGCACCACATACAGGGTCAGTGGCAGTGCACCCTGCAACACATACAGGGTCTAGTGGCAGTGCACCCTGCTCTGCTCCACATACAGGGTCAGTGGCAGTGCACCCTGCTCTGCCTCCCACATACAGGGTCAGTGGCAGTGCACCCTGCTCTGCACCACATACAGGGTCAGTGGCAGTGCACCCTGCTCTGCAACCACATACAGGGTCAGTGGCAGTGCACCCTGCTCTGCACCACATACAGGGTCAGTGGCAGTGCACCCTGCTCTGCACCACATACAGGGTCAGGGCAGTGCACCCTGCTCTGCTCCACATACAGGGTCAGTGGCAGTGCACCCTGCTCTGCACCACATACACGGTCAGTGGCAGTGCACCCTGCTCTGCACCACATACAGGGTCAGTGGCAGTGCACCCTGCTCTGCACCACATACAGGGTCAGTGGCAGTGCACCCTGCTCTGCCACCACATACACGGTCAGTGGCAGTACACCCTGCTCTGCACCACATACAGGGTCAGTGGCAGTGCACCCTGCTCTGCACCACATACACGGTCAGTGGCAGTGCACCCTGCTCTGCACCACATACAGGGTCAGTGGCAGTGCACCCTGCTCTGCACCACATACACGGTCAGTGGCAGTGCACCCTGCTCTGCACCACATACACGGTCAGTGGCAGTGCACCTGCTCTGCACCACATACACGGTCAGTGGCAGTGCACCCTGCTCTGCACCACATACACGGGTCAGTGGCAGTGCACCCTGCTCTGCCACCACATACAGGGTCAGTGGCAGTGCACCCTGCTCTGCACCACATACAGGGTCAGTGGCAGTGCACCCTGCTCTGCACCACATACAGGGTCAGTGGCAGTGCACCCTGCTCTGCACCACATACACGGTCAGTGGCAGTGCACCCTGCTCTGCACCACATACAGGGTCAGTGGCAGTGCACCCTGCTCTGCACCACATACAGGGTCAGTGGCAGTGCACCCTGCTCTGCACCACATACAGGGTCAGTGGCAGTGCACCCTGCTCTGCACCACATACACGGTCAGTGGCAGTGCACCCTGCTCTGCACCACATACAGGGTCAGTGGCAGTGCACCCTGCAACACATACAGGGTCAGTGCAGTGCACCCTGCACCACATACAGGGTCAGTGGCAGTGCACCCTGCTCTGCACCACATACAGGGTCAGTGGCAGTGCACCCTGCTCTGCTCCACATACAGGGTCAGTGGCAGTGCACCCTGCTCTGCACCACATACAGGGTCAGTGGCAGTGCACCCTGCTCTGCACCACATACAGGGTCAGTGGCAGTGCACCCTGCTCTGCACCACATACAGGGTCAGTGGCAGTGCACCCTGCTCTGCACCACATACAGGGTCAGTGGCAGTGCACCCTGCTCTGCACCACATACAGGGTCAGTGGCAGTGCACCCTGCTCTGCACCACATACAGGGTCAGTGGCAGTGCACCCTGCTCTGCAGCACATACAGGGTCAGTGGCAGTGCACCCTGCTCTGCACCACATACAGGGTCAGTGGCAGTGCACCCTGCTCTGCCACCACATACAGGGTCAGTGGCAGTGCACCCTGCTCTGCACCACATACAGGGTCAGTGGCAGTGCACCCTGCTCTGCACCACATACAGGGTCAGTGGCAGTGCACCCTGCTCTGCACCACATACAGGGTCAGTGGCAGTGCACCCTGCTCTGCACCACATACACGGTCAGTGGCAGTACACCCTGCAACACATACAGGGTCAGTGGCAGTGCACCCTGCTCTGCACCACATACAGGGTCAGTGGCAGTGCACCCTGCAACACATACAGGGTCAGTGGCAGTGCACCCTGCACCACATACAGGGTCAGTGGCAGTGCACCCTGCTCTGCTCCACATACAGGGTCAGTGGCAGTGCACCCTGCTCTGCAGCACATACAGGGTCAGTGGCAGTGCACCCTGCTCTGCACCACATACAGGGTCAGTGGCAGTGCACCCTGCTCTGCACCACATACAGGGTCAGTGGCAGTGCACCCTGCTCTGCACCACATACAGGGTCAGTGGCAGTGCACCCTGCTCTGCACCACATACAGGGTCAGTGGCAGTGCACCCTGCTCTGCACCACATACAGGGTCAGTGGCAGTGCACCCTGCTCTGCACCACATACACGGTCAGTGGCAGTACACCCTGCAACACATACAGGGTCAGTGGCAGTGCACCCTGCTCTGCACCACATACAGGGTCAGTGGCAGTGCACCCTGCAACACATACAGGGTCAGTGGCAGTGCACCCTGCACCACATACAGGGTCAGTGGCAGTGCACCCTGCTCTGCACCACATACAGGGTCAGTGGCAGTGCACCCTGCTCTGCACCACATACACGGTCAGTGGCAGTGCACCCTGCTCTGCACCACATACAGGGTCAGTGGCAGTGCACCCTGCTCTGCACCACATACAGGGTCAGTGGCAGTGCACCCTGCTCTGCACCACATACAGGGTCAGTGGCAGTGCACCCTGCTCTGCACCACATACAGGGTCAGTGGCAGTGCACCCTGCTCTGCACCACATTACAGGGTCAGTGGCAGTGCACCCTGCTCTGCACCACATACAGGGTCAGTGGCAGTGCACCCTGCTCTGCACCACATACAGGGTCAGTGGCAGTGCACCCTGCTCTGCACCACATACAGGGTCAGTGGCAGTGCACCCTGCTCTGCACCACATACAGGGTCAGTGGCAGTGCACCCTGCTCTGCACCACATACAGGGTCAGTGGCAGTGCACCCTGCTCTGCACCACATACAGGGTCAGTGGCAGTGCACCCTGCACCACATACAGGGTCAGTGGCAGTGCACCCTGCTCTGCACCACATACAGGGTCAGTGGCAGTGCACCCTGCTCTGCTCCACATACAGGGTCAGTGGCAGTGCACCCTGCTCTGCACCACATACAGGGTCAGTGGCAGTGCACCCTGCTCTGCACCACATACAGGGTCAGTGGCAGTGCACCCTGCTCTGCACCACATACAGGGTCAGTGGCAGTGCACCCTGCTCTGCACCACATACAGGGTCAGTGGCAGTGCACCCTGCTCTGCACCACATACAGGGTCAGTGGCAGTGCACCCTGCTCTGCACCACATACAGGGTCAGTGGCAGTGCACCCTGCTCTGCACCACATACAGGGTCAGTGGCAGTGCACCCTGCTCTGCACCACATACACGGTCAGTGGCAGTACACCCTGCAACACATACAGGGTCAGTGGCAGTGCACCCTGCTCTGCACCACATACAGGGTCAGTGGCAGTGCACCCTGCAACACATACAGGGTCAGTGGCAGTGCACCCTGCACCACATACAGGGTCAGTGGCAGTGCACCCTGCTCTGCTCCACATACAGGGTCAGTGGCAGTGCACCCTGCTCTGCACCACATACAGGGTCAGTGGCAGTGCACCCTGCTCTGCACCACATACAGGGTCAGTGGCAGTGCACCCTGCTCTGCACCACATACAGGGTCAGTGGCAGTGCACCCTGCTCTGCACCACATACACGGTCAGTGGCAGTGCACCCTGCTCTGCACCACATACAGGGTCAGTGGCAGTGCACCCTGCTCTGCACCACATACAGGGTCAGTGGCAGTGCACCCTGCTCTGCACCACATACAGGGTCAGTGGCAGTGCACCCTGCTCTGCACCACATACAGGGTCAGTGGCAGTGCACCCTGCTCTGCACCACATACACGGTCAGTGGCAGTGCACCCTGCTCTGCACCACATACAGGGTCAGTGGCAGTGCACCCTGCTCTGCACCACATACACGGTCAGTGGCAGTACACCCTGCAACACATACAGGGTCAGTGGCAGTGCACCCTGCTCTGCACCACATACAGGGTCAGTGGCAGTGCACCCTGCACCACATACAGGGTCAGTGGCAGTGCACCCTGCTCTGCACCACATACAGGGTCAGTGGCAGTGCACCCTGCTCTGCTCCACATACAGGGTCAGTGGCAGTGCACCCTGCTCTGCACCACATACAGGGTCAGTGGCAGTGCACCCTGCTCTGCACCACATACAGGGTCAGTGGCAGTGCACCCTGCTCTGCACCACATACAGGGTCAGTGGCAGTGCACCCTGCTCTGCACCACATACAGGGTCAGTGGCAGTGCACCCTGCTCTGCACCACATACAGGGTCAGTGGCAGTGCACCCTGCTCTGCACCACATACACGGTCAGTGGCAGTACACCCTGCAACACATACAGGGTCAGTGGCAGTGCACCCTGCTCTGCACCACATACAGGGTCAGTGGCAGTGCACCCTGCAACACATACAGGGTCAGTGGCAGTGCACCCTGCACCACATACAGGGTCAGTGGCAGTGCACCCTGCTCTGCTCCACATACAGGGTCAGTGGCAGTGCACCCTGCTCTGCACCACATACAGGGTCAGTGGCAGTGCACCCTGCTCTGCACCACATACAGGGTCAGTGGCAGTGCACCCTGCTCTGCACCACATACAGGGTCAGTGGCAGTGCACCCTGCTCTGCACCACATACACGGTCAGTGGCAGTGCACCCTGCTCTGCACCACATACAGGGTCAGTGGCAGTGCACCCTGCTCTGCACCACATACAGGGTCAGTGGCAGTGCACCCTGCTCTGCACCACATACAGGGTCAGTGGCAGTGCACCCTGCTCTGCACCACATACAGGGTCAGTGGCAGTGCACCCTGCTCTGCACCACATACAGGGTCAGTGGCAGTGCACCCTGCTCTGCACCACATACAGGGTCAGTGGCAGTGCACCCTGCTCTGCACCACATACACGGTCAGTGGCAGTACACCCTGCAACACATACAGGGTCAGTGGCAGTGCACCCTGCTCTGCACCACATACAGGGTCAGTGGCAGTGCACCCTGCACCACATACAGGGTCAGTGGCAGTGCACCCTGCTCTGCACCACATACAGGGTCAGTGGCAGTGCACCCTGCTCTGCTCCACATACAGGGTCAGTGGCAGTGCACCCTGCTCTGCACCACATACAGGGTCAGTGGCAGTGCACCCTGCTCTGCACCACATACAGGGTCAGTGGCAGTGCACCCTGCTCTGCACCACATACAGGGTCAGTGGCAGTGCACCCTGCTCTGCACCACATACAGGGTCAGTGGCAGTGCACCCTGCTCTGCACCACATACAGGGTCAGTGGCAGTGCACCCTGCTCTGCACCACATACACGGTCAGTGGCAGTGCACCCTGCTCTGCACCACATACACGGTCAGTGGCAGTGCACCCTGCTCTGCACCACATACAGGGTCAGTGGCAGTGCACCCTGCTCTGCACCACATACAGGGTCAGTGGCAGTGCACCCTGCTCTGCACCACATACAGGGTCAGTGGCAGTGCATCCTGCTCTGCACCACATACAGGGTCAGTGCACCCTGCTCTGCACCACATACAGGGTCAGTGGCAGTGCACCCTGCTCTGCACCACATACAGGGCCAGTGGCAGTGCACCCTGCTCTGCACCACATACAGGGTCAGTGGCAGTGCACCCTGCTCTGCACCACATACAGGGTCAGTGGCAGTGCACCCTGCTCTGCACCACATACAGGGTCAGTGGCAGTGCACGCTGCTCTGCACCACATACAGGGTCAGTGGCAGTGCACCCTGCTCTGCACCACATACAGGGTCAGTGGCAGTGCACCCTGCACCACATACAGGGTCAGTGGCAGTGCACCCTGCTCTGCACCACATACAGGGTCAGTGGCAGTGCACGCTGCTCTGCACCACATACAGGGTCAGTGGCAGTGCACCCTGCTCTGCACCACATACAGGGCCAGTGGCAGTGCACCCTGCACCACATACAGGGCCAGTGGCAGTGCACCCTGCACCACATACAGGGCCAGTGGCAGTGCACCCTGCTCTGCACCACATACACGGTCAGTGGCAGTGCACCCTGCTCTGCACCACATACAGGGTCAGTGGCAGTGCACCCTGCTCTGCACCACATACAGGGTCAGTGGCAGTGCACCCTGCTCTGCACCACATACAGGGTCAGTGGCAGTGCACCCTGCTCTGCACCACATACAGGGTCAGTGGCAGTGCACCCTGCTCTGCACCACATACACGGTCAGTGGCAGTGCACCCTGCTCTGCACCACATACAGGGTCAGTGGCAGTGCACCCTGCTCTGCACCACATACACGGTCAGTGGCAGTACACCCTGCAACACATACAGGGTCAGTGGCAGTGCACCCTGCTCTGCACCACATACAGGGTCAGTGGCAGTGCACCCTGCACCACATACAGGGTCAGTGGCAGTGCACCCTGCTCTGCACCACATACAGGGTCAGTGGCAGTGCACCCTGCTCTGCTCCACATACAGGGTCAGTGGCAGTGCACCCTGCTCTGCACCACATACAGGGTCAGTGGCAGTGCACCCTGCTCTGCACCACATACAGGGTCAGTGGCAGTGCACCCTGCTCTGCACCACATACAGGGTCAGTGGCAGTGCACCCTGCTCTGCACCACATACAGGGTCAGTGGCAGTGCACCCTGCTCTGCACCACATACAGGGTCAGTGGCAGTGCACCCTGCTCTGCACCACATACACGGTCAGTGGCAGTACACCCTGCAACACATACAGGGTCAGTGGCAGTGCACCCTGCTCTGCACCACATACAGGGTCAGTGGCAGTGCACCCTGCAACACATACAGGGTCAGTGGCAGTGCACCCTGCACCACATACAGGGTCAGTGGCAGTGCACCCTGCTCTGCTCCACATACAGGGTCAGTGGCAGTGCACCCTGCTCTGCACCACATACAGGGTCAGTGGCAGTGCACCCTGCTCTGCACCACATACAGGGTCAGTGGCAGTGCACCCTGCTCTGCACCACATACAGGGTCAGTGGCAGTGCACCCTGCTCTGCACCACATACACGGTCAGTGGCAGTGCACCCTGCTCTGCACCACATACAGGGTCAGTGGCAGTGCACCCTGCTCTGCACCACATACAGGGTCAGTGGCAGTGCACCCTGCTCTGCACCACATACAGGGTCAGTGGCAGTGCACCCTGCTCTGCACCACATACAGGGTCAGTGGCAGTGCACCCTGCTCTGCACCACATACAGGGTCAGTGGCAGTGCACCCTGCTCTGCACCACATACAGGGTCAGTGGCAGTGCACCCTGCTCTGCACCACATACACGGTCAGTGGCAGTACACCCTGCAACACATACAGGGTCAGTGGCAGTGCACCCTGCTCTGCACCACATACAGGGTCAGTGGCAGTGCACCCTGCACCACATACAGGGTCAGTGGCAGTGCACCCTGCTCTGCACCACATACAGGGTCAGTGGCAGTGCACCCTGCTCTGCTCCACATACAGGGTCAGTGGCAGTGCACCCTGCTCTGCACCACATACAGGGTCAGTGGCAGTGCACCCTGCTCTGCACCACATACAGGGTCAGTGGCAGTGCACCCTGCTCTGCACCACATACAGGGTCAGTGGCAGTGCACCCTGCTCTGCACCACATACAGGGTCAGTGGCAGTGCACCCTGCTCTGCACCACATACAGGGTCAGTGGCAGTGCACCCTGCTCTGCACCACATACACGGTCAGTGGCAGTGCACCCTGCTCTGCACCACATACACGGTCAGTGGCAGTGCACCCTGCTCTGCACCACATACAGGGTCAGTGGCAGTGCACCCTGCTCTGCACCACATACAGGGTCAGTGGCAGTGCACCCTGCTCTGCACCACATACAGGGTCAGTGGCAGTGCATCCTGCTCTGCACCACATACAGGGTCAGTGCACCCTGCTCTGCACCACATACAGGGTCAGTGGCAGTGCACCCTGCTCTGCACCACATACAGGGCCAGTGGCAGTGCACCCCTGCTCTGCACCACATACAGGGTCAGTGGCAGTGCACCCTGCTCTGCACCACATACAGGGTCAGTGGCAGTGCACCCTGCTCTGCACCACATACAGGGTCAGTGGCAGTGCACGCTGCTCTGCACCACATACAGGGTCAGTGGCAGTGCACCCTGCTCTGCACCACATACAGGGTCAGTGGCAGTGCACCCTGCACCACATACAGGGTCAGTGGCAGTGCACCCTGCTCTGCACCACATACAGGGTCAGTGGCAGTGCACGCTGCTCTGCACCACATACAGGGTCAGTGGCAGTGCACCCTGCTCTGCACCACATACAGGGCCAGTGGCAGTGCACCCTGCACCACATACAGGGCCAGTGGCAGTGCACCCTGCACCACATACAGGGCCAGTGGCAGTGCACCCTGCTCTGCACCACTCCTCTTATGTAATAGGAGTTTCCTCTTCTCTCACAAACAAGACAGGATGACTGTGGGATGTGCAAAGCAGAGATCGAAAGGGCCAACAACGTTCCAGAAAGCGGACAACATTCTATAATGCCATCAAAGTTCTAGAATGTTAACAAGGTTCTGGAATGCAGACCTTCTAGAAGGTTAACAATGTTCTAGAATATTAACATGAATAACAGCTGTTATAATAGGTTGGGACTTAAGACAGGAAGCAAATGAAGACACTCTTACAACCCATACAGTCCATATACTGGAACCACAACTTACTTTTATTGTAAGTTGATTATAATACACTCATGTTGACATTGGTTATAGAATCACCAGGTAATATAATAATGATCCTTACTAATAATAGAATGTGACATTGTGTTCCAGGGCTGTTATGTATACAGTGTTGGTCTGGCTCCTCGGAGTGACAGCTTGGGTACAGGCTGCTCC
Source organism: Salvelinus namaycush (assembly GCF_016432855.1). Taxonomy (NCBI): domain Eukaryota; kingdom Metazoa; phylum Chordata; class Actinopteri; order Salmoniformes; family Salmonidae; genus Salvelinus; species Salvelinus namaycush. The sequence continues at coordinate 8,947 of NW_024059750.1, forward strand.
TCTGCTGACAGAGTGACAGCTTGGGTACAGGCTGCTCTCTGCTGACAGAGTGACAGCTTGGTACAGGCTCCTCTGCTGACAGAGTGACAGCTTGGGTACAGGCTGCTCCTCTGCTGACAGAGTGACAGCTTGGGTACAGGCTGCTCCTCTGCTGACAGAGTGACAGCTTGGGTACAGGCTGCTCCTCTGCTGACAGAGTGACAGCTTGGGTACAGGCTGCTCCTCTGCTGACAGAGTGACAGCTTGGGTACAGGCTGCTCCTCTGCTGACAGAGTGACAGCTTGGGTACAGGCTGCTCCTCTGCTGACAGAGTGACAGCTTGGGTACAGGCTGCTCCTCTGCTGACAGAGTGACAGCTTGGGTACAGGCTGCTCCTCTGCTGACAGAGTGAGGCTGAGCGGTTGTTGCCAAACCTTTCTCTCTCCCTCTGATGTTGACACGGAAGCCTTCCATAACAGCAACAGATCCTTCTATATAACAGGGCTGGACTGAACTCTGATCAGTTGAATAACTTGTTCTACATGGCAGGTTCAGCTGATGGTGCGCCACTCAAAACAATAAACCCATGATTACAATAACATTATTAATAGGTATATGAAACAAACATTACATCTGAATTTGATTCAATAGCATTATTAATAGGTATGTGAAACAAATATTACATCTGAATTTGATTCAATAGCATTATTAATAGGTATGTGAAACAAACATTACATCTGAATTTGATTCAATAGCATTATTAATAGGTATGTGAAACAAACATTACATCTGAATTTGATTCAATAGTATTATTGATAGGTATGTGAAACAAACATTACATCTGAATTTGATTCAATAGCATTATTAATAGGTATGTGAAACAAACATTACATCTGAATTTGATTCAAATAGTATTATTGATAGGTATGTGAAACAAACATGTCTGCTCTCTTGCCAACTCCTTATGGAATTGTCACGCCAAACATAGTAGCAGGAACAGACTGGCACTCAGGCTGGTCTCAGTCTGAGGATTGAAACATGACATATTGTCTGCATTAACCTTTAGACCAACAGTCCAGACCCTAGGAAATACACTGGGCAGTTCAAAGGAAAACTAGAATAAAGCAATTAAGTAAAATCAATCATTTATTCAACAACATTCCCTTTAAAAAAGAAAATGAAGGATGACGAGCAGCTAGATCAAAGACCTTTGACAGCAGGAACCAAGAGAACCAGCCACTTGGTTATAAAGCAGATGAAGGATGACGAGAAGCTAGATCAAAGAGCTTTGACAGCAGGAACCAAGAGAACCAGCCACTTGGTTATGAAGAAGATGAAGGATGACGAGCAGCTAGATCAAAGACCTTTGACAGCAGGAACCAAGAGAACCAGCAACTTGGTTTCTATAGTAAATATCACCAACAAATAAATAATCACATGGTATATATATTAAAATATGATAAACTGACTAGTTATGGCTTTGGATAACTAAAGAAAGCCTACTAGCTGATGAATAAAAACACATTGATTTCAAGTATAGAGTTTCCCCTTTACCATCACCAGGTGGGTTAAAGGAACAATCAGGTGTTTAAGAATACAGACCTCCACCTGGGTTAAATATACCGACCTGGGGATCGGTTCAATCAGGAGCTCTGTTTATCCCTGGAGCTGTATCAATCAGGAGCTCTGTTTATCCCTGGAGCTGTATCAATCAGGAGCTCTGTTTATCCCTGGAGCTGTAGCGATCAGGAGCTCTGTTTATCCCTGGAGCTGTATCAATCAGGAGCTCTGTTTATCCCTGGAGCTGTATCGGTATCCCAGTGAGCACAAGACGTACTTTCAACGTTGTTGTTGTTATTCCACGGCTGCATGAAGCCCCGTCTATGAACAGGTCCTGTGTTTCATCAGGTTCAGAGTTATTTTTGCATCATTTATGATTCAGACTTAGATCCAGGGCTGGTGTCAGTGACTGCAGCTAACATCAACAATCACAATATACATCCATAATGTTACATGTCTAACAGCAAGCACATACCACACCACGTTGACAGGTTGGACAACGTGGCTAGAATCCTGTTTCTAGGTGCACTGGAGCTCCAGGTCGCACAGCTACATATTAATGGACCCTCTGTAGAGCCCTGTCGTGTGGAGGTTATTCATGTGGACCCAAGCAGAGAGGGTAGGACCTGACAGTGTATCATCAAGAGAAGAGGGTAGGCCCTGACAGTGTATCATCAAGAGAAGAGGGTAGGACCTGACAGTGTATCAAGAGAAGAGGGTAGGACCTGACAGTGCATCATCAAGAGAAGAGGGTAGGGCCTAACAGTGTATCAAGAGAAGAGGGTAGGGCCTGACAGTGTATCATCAAGAGAAGAGGGTAGGGCCTGACAGTGTATCATCAAGAGAAGAGGGTAGGGCCTGACAGTGTATCATCAAGAGAAGAGGGTAGGGCCTGACAGTGTATCATCAAGAGAAGAGGGTAGGACCTGACAGTGTATCATCAAGAGAAGAGGGTAGGGCCTGACAGTGTATCATCAAGAGAAGAGGGTAGGGCCTGACAGTGTATCATCAAGAGAAGAGGGTAGGGCCTGACAGTGTATCATCAAGAGAAGAGGGTAGGACCTGACAGTGTATCATCAAGAGAAGAGGGTAGGACCTGACAGTGTATCATCAAGAGAAGAGGGTAGGGCCTGACAGTGTATCATCAAGAGAAGAGGGTAGGGCCTAACAGTGTATCAAGAGAAGAGGGTAGGGCCTGACAGTGTATCAAGAGAAGAGGGTAGGGCCTGACAGTGTATCATCAAGAGAAGAGGGTAGGACCTGACAGTGTATCATCAAGAGAAGAGGGTAGGGCCTGACAGTGTATCATCAATAGAAGAGGGTAGGGCCTGACAGTGTATCATCAAGAGAAGAGGGTAGGACCTGACAGTGTATCATCAATAGAAGAGGGTAGGGCCTGACAGTGTATCATCAAGAGAAGAGGGTAGGACCTGACAGTGTATCATCAAGAGAAGAGGGTAGGACCTGACAGTGTATTAAGAGAAGAGGGTAGGGCCTGACAGTGTATCGTCAAGAGAAGAGGGTAGGACCTGACAGTGTATCATCAAGAGAAGAGGGTAGAACCTGACAGTGTATCATCAAGAGAAGAGGGTAGGGCCTGACAGTGTATCATCAATAGAAGAGGGTAGGGCCTGACAGTGTATTAAGAGAAGAGGGTAGGGCCTGACAGTGTATTAAGAGAAGAGGGTAGGGCCTGACAGTGTATCATAAAGAGAAGAGGGTAGGGCCTGACAGTGTATCATCAATAGAAGAGGGTAGGACCTGACAGTGTATCATAAAGAGAAGAGGGTAGGACCTGACAGTGTATCATGAAGAGAAGAGGGTAGGGCCTGACAGTGTATCATCAAGAGAAGAGGGTAGGGCCTGACAGTGTATTAAGAGAAGAGGGTAGGGCCTGACAGTGTATCATCAAGAGAAGAGGGTAGGACCTGACAGTGTATCATCAATAGAAGAGGGTAGGGCCTGACAGTGTATCATCAAGAGAAGAGGGTAGGGCCTGACAGTGTATCATCAATAGAAGAGGGTAGGGCCTGACAGTGTATCATCAATAGAAGAGGGTAGGGCCTGACAGTGTATTAAGAGAAGAGGGTAGGGCCTGACAGTGTATTAAGAGAAGAGGGTAGGGCCTGACAGTGTATCATAAAGAGAAGAGGGTAGGGCCTGACAGTGTATCATCAATAGAAGAGGGTAGGACCTGACAGTGTATCATAAAGAGAAGAGGGTAGGACCTGACAGTGTATCATGAAGAGAAGAGGGTAGGGCCTGACAGTGTATCATCAAGAGAAGAGGGTAGGGCCTGACAGTGTATTAAGAGAAGAGGGTAGGGCCTGACAGTGTATCATCAAGAGAAGAGGGTAGGACCTGACAGTGTATCATCAATAGAAGAGGGTAGGGCCTGACAGTGTATCATCAAGAGAAGAGGGTAGGGCCTGACAGTGTATCATCAATAGAAGAGGGTAGGGCCTGACAGTGTATCATCAATAGAAGAGGGTAGGACCTGACAGTGTATTAAGAGAAGAGGGTAGGACCTGACAGTGTATTAAGAGAAGAGGGTAAGACCTGACAGTGTATCATAAAGAGAAGAGGGTAGGTCCTGACAGTGTATCATAAAGAGAAGAGGGTAGGACCTGACAGTGTATCATCAAGAGAAGAGGGTAGGACCTGACAGTGTATTAAGAGAAGAGGGTAGGACCTGACAGTGTATCATCAAGAGAAGAGGGTAGGACCTGACAGTGTATCATCAAGAGAAGAGGGTAGGACCTGACAGTGTATCATAAAGAGAAGAGGGTAAGACCTGACAGTGTATTAAGAGAAGAGGGTAGGACCTGACAGTGTATCATAAAGAGAAGAGGGTAGGTCCTGACAGTGTATCATAAAGAGAAGAGGGTAGGACCTGACAGTGTATCATCAAGAGAAGAGGGTAGGACCTGACAGTGTATCATCAAGAGAAGAGGGTAGGACCTGACAGTGTATCATCAAGAGAAGAGGGTAGGACCTGACAGTGTATCATCAAGAGAAGAGGGTAGGACCTGACAGTGTATCATCAAGAGAAGAGGGTAGGACCTGACAGTGTATCATAAAGAGAAGAGGGTAAGACCTGACAGTGTATTAAGAGAAGAGGGTAGGACCTGACAGTGTATCATAAAGAGAAGAGGGTAGGGCCTGACAGTGTATCATCAAGAGAAGAGGGTGGCACATGACAGTGCATCAAGAGAAGAGGGTAGGGCCTGACAGTGCATCAAGAGAAGAGGGTGGCACATGACAGTGCATCAAGAGAAGAGGGTAGGGCCTGACAGTGTATCATCAAGAGAAGAGGGTAGGACCTGACAGTGTATCATCAAGAGAAGAGGGTAGGACCTGACAGTGTATCATCAAGAGAAGAGGGTAGGACCTGACAGTGTATCATCAAGAGAAGAGGGTAGGACCTGACAGTGTATCATAAAGAGAAGAGGGTAAGACCTGACAGTGTATTAAGAGAAGAGGGTAGGACCTGACAGTGTATCATAAAGAGAAGAGGGTAGGGCCTGATAGTGTATCATCAAGAGAAGAGGGTGGCACATGACAGTGCATCAAGAGAAGAGGGTGGCACATGACAGTGCATCAAGAGAAGAGGGTGGCACATGACAGTGTATCAAGAGAAGAGGGTGGCACATGACAGTGCATCAAGAGAAGAGGGTGGCACATGACAGTGCATCGTCAGATAGATCATCTGAGCATTAAGACAGAAAATAACTAACAGTAAAACATTGGGACCAGCGTGTGTTGTTGGGACCAGCGTGTGTTGTTGGGACAGCGTGTGTTGTTGGGACCAGCGTGTGTTGTTGGGACCAGCGTGTGTTGTTGGGACAGCGTGTGTTGTTGGGACCAGCGTGTGTTGTTGGGACCAGCGTGTGTTGTTGGGACCAGCGTGTGTTGTTGGGACCAGCGTGTGTTGTTGGGACCAGCGTGTGTTGTTGGGACCAGCGTGTGTTGTTGGGACCAGCGTGTGTTGTTGGGACCAGCGTGTGTTGTTGGGACAGCGTGTGTTGTGGGGACAGCGTGTGTTGTGGGGACAGCGTGTGTTGTTGGGACAGCGTGTGTTGTTGGGACCAGCGTGTGTTGTTGGGACCAGCGTGTGTTGTTGGGACCAGCGTGTGTTGTTGGGACCAGCGTGTGTTGTTGGGACCAGCGTGTGTTGTTGGGACAGCGTGTGTTGTTGGGACAGCGTGTGTTGTTGGGACAGCGTGTGTTGTTGGGACAGCGTGTGTTGTTGGGACCTCTTTGCGGGGAGCAGGGTTAGAAGCTGGAGCACGGGGCAGGTGGGACCTCTTTGCGGGGTGCAGGGTTAGAAGCTGGAGCACGGGGCAGGTGGCAGATTCCCTGGGCGGTTTGGGGCTGACCCTCCTCAGACCTCCTCTCAGGCCACGGCAGGGGAGGTGCTCCAGAAGCACCAACGTCGTCTGCTGTGGTGTTTGTTGAGAACCACGTCCTCCTTCTCCCTCTCCTTCCTCACCCGCTGGTAGTGGTCCTCCTCCTTCAGGTACCACACCGGGGGCCAGCGGTGCTTCTCAAAGTATTCCTGGTTCTCTGGGAGGAAAACACAACACCGGCAGACCATCAGACAACATGTAGTGTAGCTACCACAGACTGGGCAGTACAGAACACAGGTGGCAAACTCATTCCATAGAAGGTTTTCACTCTTCCCTTGGACGTGATGCATTAAGGTCACTGATTAGATAGGAAGTCCCCTCACCTTGTTTTCTAGGTCTTCATTCATCACAAATTGAAAGGACATAACAAACCAGCGGACATTATCAAGAGAAGAGGGTATCTGCCTTACTATCTGACAGGAAACTCATTAATACAAGTCTAAAACCATATTGTTCCGTGTTCACCTTTCATTGATTGTGATGGTTGGTTGTGTGCTGATCAGAACTAGCGGATGAATAACTCACCTGCAGATTTGGCCTTGATCTCTTTGCGATAGTTGGCACAGACATTGTTGTAGTGAGTGCAGATGTGATGTAGGCACCAAGCTGCTAACTGGTTAGCATTATGGAACTGGAAGAAAAACAAAGGAAAATACATTCAAACTGCAGATCAATCACCCTATGTTGAAACCTGCAGATCAATCACCCCATGTTGAAACCTGCAGATCAATCACCCCATGTTGAAACCTGCAGATCAATCACCCCATGTTGAAACCTGCAGATCAATCACCCCATGTTGAAACCTGCAGATCAATCACCCCATGTTGAAACCTGCAGATCAATCACCCCATGTTGAAACCTGCAGATCAATCACCCCATGTTGAAACCTGCAGATCAATCACCCCATGTTGAAACCTGCAGATCAATCACCCCATGTTGAAACCTGCAGATCAATCACCCCATGTTGAAACCTGCAGATCAATCACCCCATGTTGAAACCTGCAGATCAATCACCCCATGTTGAAACCTGCAGATCAATCACCCCATGTTGAAACCTGCAGATCAATCACCCCATGTTGAAACCTGCAGATCAATCACCCCATGTTGAAACCTGCAGATCAATCACCCCATGTTGAAACCTGCAGATCAATCACCCCATGTTGAAACCTGCAGATCAATCACCCCATGTTGAAACCTGCAGATCAATCACCCCATGTTGAAACCTGCAGATCAATCACCCCATGTTGAAACCTGCAGATCAATCACCCTATGTTGAAACCTGCAGATCAATCACCCTATGTTGAAACCTGCAGATCAATCACCCTATGTTGAAACCTGCAGATCAATCACCCTATGTTGAAACCTGCAGATCAATCACCCCATGTTGAAACCTGCAGATCAATCACCCTATGTTGAAACCTGCAGATCAATCACCCTATGTTGAAACCTGCAGATCAATCACCCTATGTTGAAACCTGCAGATCAATCACCCTATGTTGAAACCTGCAGATCAATCACCCTATGTTGAAACCTGCAGATCAATCACCCAATGTTGAAACCTGCAGATCAATCACCCAATGTTGAAACCTGCAGATCAATCACCCCATGTTGAAACCTGCAGATCAATCATCCCATGTTGAAACCTGCAGATCAATCATCCTATATTTAAAACTGTAGAAAAATCATCCTATATTTAAAACTGTAGAAATATTATCCTAGGTGAGTACCTCTCTGTCTATATCCTGTTCTAATAAACCAACCTGAGTCAATTCCAGATAGGTGAGTACCTCTCTGTCTATATCCTGTTCTAGTAAACCAACCTGAGTCAGTTCCAGATAGGTGAGTACCTCTCTGTCTATATCCTGTTCTAGTAAACCAACCTGAGTCAATTCCAGATAGGTGAGTACCTCTCTGTCTATATCCTGTTCTAGTAAACCAACCTGAGTCAGTTCCAGATAGGTGAGTACCTCTCTGTCTATATCCTGTTCTAGTAAACCAACCTGAGTCAATTCCAGATAGGTGAGTACCTCTCTGTCTATATCCTGTTCTAGTAAACCAACCTGAGTCAGTTCCAGATAGGTGAGTACCTCTCTGTCTATATCCTGTTCTAGTAAACCAACCTGAGTCAATTCCAGATAGGTGAGTACCTCTCTGTCTATATCCTGTTCTAGTAAACCAACCTGAGTCAGTTCCAGATAGGTGAGTACCTCTCTGTCTATATCCTGTTCTAGTAAACCAACCTGAGCCAGTTCCAGATAGGTGAGTACCTCTCTGTCTATATCCTGTTCTAGTAAACCAACCTGAGCCAGCTCCAGATAGGTGAGTACCTCGCCGTCTATATCCTGTCCGTCTTTGGAGGCTTTCACCAGCTCACTCACAGCATAGTGTTCTGTGGAGCAGACAGAGGAAACAGACAACCTTTATAATAAACGATAGAGTTTCAGAACCAGAGTTGAAACCAATATTCTATAGATGATGCGTCACGGTCACAAGGCACCCAAGAAAAACAACACAGAAGGGCTTAAAGGGTTCACTCCAGCAGCATACAATCCCAGCTACCGCAGCACTGTAAAGGGTTCACTCCAGCAGCATACAATCCCAGCTACCGCAGCACTGTAAAGGGTTCACTCCAGCAGCATACAATCCCAGCTACCGCAGCACTGTAAAGGGTTCACTCCAGCAGCATACAATCCCAGCTACCGCAGCACTGTAAAGGGTTCACTCCAGCAGCATACAATCCCAGCTACCGCAGCACTGTAGTGACAGTTTTAATACTGTAGTAATACCGTAACTACAATGAGACAGGTACAACTACAGTACTGAATCTCCCACCTGGTGCAGAGTCAGAGTACACAAAGTAATCCAAAAGTTTCCAAAAGGATCACAGGAATCATCTTGTACATACAGTAGTATGCCTGATTTAATTAGCTTTATAATAAAATCATTTTGAAACAGAAATGGCTGTCAGCAGAACAGTTACAGTCACTCACCCTCTAGATAACATGAAAACAGTTCAACCAGTTCTGCTAGAGAAAGTCAAATGGTCAAATTGAGGTGTTCTCTCATTTTATCTGAAAGTACTGTAGCTAGCAAGCTAGCCAACTTTAGCCAGTTTGCTTGGGTGCCTGACTGCTGTTGAAAGGTCAGAATGATCAGCTCGACCCTGCTCCTCAGCCAGTGTCCTGATCGACCCCGCTCCTCAGCCAGTGTCCCCTGATCGACCCCGCTCCTCAGCCAGTGTCCCCTGATCGACCCCGCTCCTCAGCCAGTGTCCCCTGATCGACCCCGCTCCTCAGCCAGTGTCCCCTGATCGACCCCGCTCCTCAGCCAGTGTCCCCTGATCGACCCCGCTCCTCAGCCAGTGTCCCCTGATCGACCCCGCTCCTCAGCCAGTGTCCCCTGATCGACCCTGCTCCTCAGCCAGTGTCCCCTGATCGACCCCGCTCCTCAGCCAGTGTCCCCTGATCGACCCTGCTCCTCAGCCAGTGTCCCCTGATCGACCCTGCTCCTCAGCCAGTGTCCCCTGATCGACTCCGCTCCTCAGCCAGTATCCCCTGATCGACCCTGCTCCTCAGCCAGTGTCCCCTGATCGACCCTGCTCCTCAGCCAGTGTCCCCTGATCGACCCTGCTCCTCAGCCAGTGTGTCCAGAGTGTGTTCTGAACACTCCACGAGCGAAGCGCTCTGGATTTAGAACAGACAATCTGTCAACGCTATGAATTTATGAATGACCCAGAATGCACTGAGCGCCTTCACACATTGGAGTCAATTTAGGAACACCCCCTTAGAGAGTTGGGACATTGGAGTTCTGCATTGTGATGCACGGCAGCCATGTTATCTCCCCATTAACATTACATGGGGATATTGAATGCTATGTAACTGAAGGTCTAGAATTAGAACAACATTCTATAACAGCCATGTTATCTCCCCATTGACATTACATGGGGATATTGAATGCTATGTAACTGAAGGTCTAGAATTAGAACAACATTCTATAACAGCCATGTTATCTCCCCATTAACATTACATGGGGATATTGAATGCTATGTAACTGAAGGTCTAGAATTAGAACAACATTCTATAACAGCCATGTTATCTCCCCATTGACATTACATGGGGATATTGAATGATATGTAACTGAAGGTCTAGGAGGTCTAGGTTAGTACCTGTTAGAGCAGTCAGTCTGTTAACCAGGGTTAGTACCTGTCAGAGCAGTCAGTCTGGGGAGACAGAGTCTGTTAACCAGGGTTAGTACCTGTCAGAGCAGTCAGTCTGTTAACCAGGGTTAGTACCTGTCAGAGCAGTCAGTCTGGGGAGACAGAGTCTGTTAACCAGGGTTAGTACCTGTCAGAGCAGTCAGTCTGTTAACCAGGGTTAGTACCTGTCAGAGCAGTCAGTCTGGGGAGACAGAGTCTGTTAACCAGGGTTAGTACCTGTCAGAGCAGTCAGTCTGGGGAGACAGAGTCTGTTAACCAGGGTTAGTACCTGTCAGCGCAGTCAGTCTGGGGAGACAGTCTGTTAACCAGGGTTAGTACCTGTCAGAGCAGTCAGTCTGGGGAGACAGAGTCTGTTAGCCAGGGCCGTCAGCTCCATAGGGTCCAGCTCTGCCATGGGACAAAGCTGATTGGTGTAGAGATACTCCAGAACAGCCTGCATACACACCCTGCTGGTGCCTGGGAACGAGACCTAAACACACAGATACACACACACAGACACACACAGACACACACAGGCACACACAGGCACACACAGACACACACAGACACACACAGATACACACAGACACACACAGGCACACACAGGCACACACAGGCACACACAGACACACACAGGCACACACAGGCACACACAGGCACACACAGGCACACACAGGCACACACAGACACACACAGACACACACAGACACACACAGACACACACAGGCACACACAGGCACACACAGACACACACAGACACACACAGACACACACAGACACACACAGACACACACAGACACACACAGACACACACAGACACACACAGACACACACAGACACACACAGGAAAGAACAGAGACAAATCATTTGACAACGTCTAAATGTCCTGTTTCACTGTCTGTAAAGACTAGCAGTAGAGACTACAGAGGCTCTGTAAAGACTAGCAGTAGAGACTACAGAGGCTCTGTAAAGACTAGCAGTAGAGACTACAGAGGCTCTGTAAAGACTAGCAGTAGAGACTACAGAGGCTCTGTAAAGACTAGCAGTAGAGACTACAGAGGCTCTGTAAAGACCAGCAGTAGAGACTACAGAGGCTCTGTAAAGACTAGCAGTAGAGACTACAGAGGCTCTGTAAAGACCAGCAGTAGAGACTACAGAGGCTCTGTAAAGACCAGCAGTAGAGACTACAGAGGCTCTGTAAAGACTAGCAGTAGAGACTACAGAGGCTCTGTAAAGACTAGCAGTAGAGACTACAGAGGCTCTGTAAAGACCAGCAGTAGAGACTACAGAGGCTCTGTAAAGACCAGCAGTAGAGACTACAGAGGCTCTGTAAAGACCAGCAGTAGAGACTACAGAGGCTCTGTAAAGACTAGCAGTAGAGACTACAGAGGCTCTGTAAAGACTAGCAGTAGAGACTACAGAGGCTCTGTAAAGACTAGCAGTAGAGACTACAGAGGCTCTGTAAAGACTAGCAGTAGAGACTACAGAGGCTCTGTAAAGACTAGCAGTAGAGACTACAGAGGCTCTGTAAAGACTAGCAGTAGAGACTACAGAGGCTCTGTAAAGACTAGCAGTAGAGACTACAGAGGCTCAGTAAAGACTAGCAGTAGAGACTACAGAGGCTCTGTAAAGACTAGCAGTAGAGACTACAGAGGCTCTGTAAAGACCAGCAGTAGAGACTACAGAGGCTCTGTAAAGACTAGCAGTAGAGACTACAGAGGCTCTGTAAAGACTAGCAGTAGAGACTACAGAGGCTCTGTAAAGACTAGCAGTAGAGACTACAGAGGCTCTGTAAAGACTAGCAGTAGTGTCTACAGAGGCTCTGTAAAGACTAGCAGTAGAGACTACAGAGGCTCTGTAAAGACTAGCAGTAGAGACTACAGAGGCTCTGTAAAGACCAGCAGTAGAGACTACAGAGGCTCTGTAAAGACTAGCAGTAGAGACTACAGAGGCTCTGTAAAGACTAGCAGTAGAGACTACAGAGGCTCTGTAAAGACTAGCAGTAGAGACTACAGAGGCTCTGTAAAGACTAGCAGTAGAGACTACAGAGGCTCTGTAAAGACTAGCAGTAGAGACTACAGAGGCTCTGTAAAGACTAGCAGTAGAGACTACAGAGGCTCTGTAAAGACTAGCAGTAGTGTCTACAGAGGCTCTGTAAAGACTAGCAGTAGAGACTACAGAGGCTCTGTAAAGACCAGCAGTAGAGACTACAGAGGCTCTGTAAAGACTAGCAGTAGAGACTACAGAGGCTCTGTAAAGACCAGCAGTAGAGACTACAGAGGCTCTGTAAAGACCAGCAGTAGAGACTACAGAGGCTCTGTAAAGACTAGCAGTAGAGACTACAGAGGCTCTGTAAAGACCAGCAGTAGAGACTACAGAGGCTCTGTAAAGACTAGCAGTAGAGACTACAGAGGCCCTGTAAAGACTAGCAGTAGAGACTACAGAGGCCCTGTAAAGACTAGCAGTAGAGACTACAGAGGCTCTGTAAAGACCAGCAGTAGAGACTACAGAGGCTCTGTAAAGACCAGCAGTAGAGACTACAGAGGCTCTGTAAAGACCAGCAGTAGAGACTACAGAGGCTCTGTAAAGACTAGCAGTAGAGACTACAGAGGCTCTGTAAAGACCAGCAGTAGAGACTACAGAGGCTCTGTAAAGACCAGCAGTAGAGACTACAGAGGCTCTGTAAAGACTAGCAGTAGAGACTACAGAGGCTCTGTAAAGACTAGCAGTAGTGACTACAGGGGCTCTGTAAAGACTAGCAGTAGAGACTACAGAGGCTCTGTAAAGACTAGCAGTAGAGACTACAGAGGCTCTGTAAAGACTAGCAGTAGAGACTACAGAGGCTCTGTAAAGACTAGCAGTAGAGACTACAGAGGCTCTGTAAAGACCAGCAGTAGAGACTACAGAGGCTCTGTAAAGACCAGCAGTAGAGACTACAGAGGCTCTGTAAAGACCAGCAGTAGAGACTACAGAGGCTCTGTAAAGACCAGCAGTAGAGACTACAGAGGCTCTGTAAAGACCAGCAGTAGAGACTACAGAGGCTCTGTAAAGACCAGCAGTAGAGACTACAGAGGCTCTGTAAAGACTAGCAGTAGAGACTACAGAGGCTCTGTAAAGACTAGCAGTAGAGACTACAGAGGCTCTGTAAAGACCAGCAGTAGAGACTACAGAGGCTCTGTAAAGACCAGCAGTAGAGACTACAGAGGCTCTGTAAAGACTAGCAGTAGAGACTACAGAGGCTCTGTAAAGACCAGCAGTAGAGACTACAGAGGCTCTGTAAAGACTAGCAGTAGAGACTACAGAGGCTCTGTAAAGACCAGCAGTAGAGACTACAGAGGCTCTGTAAAGACTAGCAGTAGAGACTACAGAGGCTCTGTAAAGACTAGCAGTAGAGACTACAGAGGCTCTGTAAAGACTAGCAGTAGAGACTACAGAGGCTCTGTAAAGACCAGCAGTAGAGACTACAGAGGCTCTGTAAAGACCAGCAGTAGAGACTACAGAGGCTCTGTAAAGACCAGCAGTAGAGACTACAGAGGCTCTGTAAAGACTAGCAGTAGAGACTACAGAGGCCCTGTAAAGACTAGCAGTAGAGACTACAGAGGCCCTGTAAAGACTAGCAGTAGAGACTACAGAGGCTCTGTAAAGACTAGCAGTAGAGACTACAGAGGCTCTGTAAAGACCAGCAGTAGAGACTACAGAGGCTCTGTAAAGACCAGCAGTAGAGACTACAGAGGCTCTGTAAAGACTAGCAGTAGAGACTACAGAGGCTCTGTAAAGACTAGCAGTAGAGACTACAGAGGCTCTGTAAAGACTAGCAGTAGAGACTACAGAGGCTCTGTAAAGACTAGCAGTAGTGACTACAGGGGCTCTGTAAAGACTAGCAGTAGAGACTACAGAGGCTCTGTAAAGACTAGCAGTAGAGACTACAGAGGCTCTGTAAAGACTAGCAGTAGAGACTACAGAGGCTCTGTAAAGACTAGCAGTAGAGACTACAGAGGCTCTGTAAAGACTAGCAGTAGAGACTACAGAGGCTCTGTAAAGACTAGCAGTAGAGACTACAGAGGCTCTGTAAAGACTAGCAGTAGAGACTACAGAGGCTCTGTAGAGACTAGCAGTAGAGACTACAGAGGCTCTGTAAAGACTAGCAGTAGAGACTACAGAGGCTCTGTAGAGACTAGCAGTAGAGACTACAGAGGCTCTGTAAAGACTAGCAGTAGAGACTACAGAGGCTCTGTAAAGACTAGCAGTAGAGACTACAGAGGCTCTGTAAAGACTAGCAGTAGAGACTACAGAGGCTCTGTAAAGACTAGCAGTAGAGACTACAGAGGCTCTGTAAAGACTAGCAGTAGAGACCACAGAGGCTCTGTAAAGACTAGCAGTAGAGACCACAGAGGCTCTGTAAAGACTAGCAGTAGAGACCACAGAGGCTCTGTAAAGACTAGCAGTAGAGACTACAGAGGCCCTGTAAAGACTAGCAGTAGAGACTACAGAGGCCCTGTAGAGACTAGCAGTAGAGACTACAGGGGCTCTGTAAAGACTAGCAGTAGAGACTACAGAGGCTCTGTAAAGACTAGCAGTAGAGACTACAGAGGCTCTGTAAAGACCAGCAGTAGAGACTACAGAGGCTCTGTAAAGACCAGCAGTAGAGACTACAGAGGCTCTGTAAAGACCAGCAGTAGAGACTACAGAGGCTCTGTAAAGACTAGCAGTAGAGACTACAGAGGCTCTGTAAAGACTAGCAGTAGAGACTACAGAGGCTCTGTAAAGACTAGCAGTAGAGACTACAGGGGCTCTGTAAAGACTAGCAGTAGAGACTACAGGGGCTCTGTAAAGACTAGCAGTAGAGACTACAGAGGCTCTGTAAAGACTAGCAGTAGAGACTACAGAGGCTCTGTAAAGACTAGCAGTAGAGACTACAGAGGCTCTGTAAAGACTAGCAGTAGAGACTACAGAGGCTCTGTAAAGACTAGCAGTAGAGACTACAGAGGCTCTGTAAAGACTAGCAGTAGAGACTACAGAGGCTCTGTAGAGACTAGCAGTAGAGACTACAGAGGCTATGTAGAGACTAGCAGTAGAGACTACAGAGGCTCTGTAAAGACTAGCAGTAGAGACTACAGAGGCTCTGTAAAGACTAG
Source organism: Salvelinus namaycush (assembly GCF_016432855.1). Lineage (NCBI taxonomy): Eukaryota > Metazoa > Chordata > Actinopteri > Salmoniformes > Salmonidae > Salvelinus > Salvelinus namaycush. The sequence continues at coordinate 24,225 of NW_024059750.1, forward strand.
CAGTAGAGACTACAGAGGTTCTGTAAAGACTAGCAGTAGAGACTACAGAGGCTCTGTAAAGACTAGCAGTAGAGACTACAGAGGCTCTGTAAAGACTAGCAGTAGAGACTACAGAGGCTCTGTAAAGACTAGCAGTAGAGACCACAGAGGCTCTGTAAAGACTAGCAGTAGAGACCACAGAGGCTCTGTAAAGACTAGCAGTAGAGACCACAGAGGCTCTGTAAAGACTAGCAGTAGAGACCACAGAGGCTCTGTAAAGACTAGCAGTAGAGACTACAGGGGCTCTGTAAAGACTAGCAGTAGAGACCACAGAGGCCCTGTAGAGACTAGCAGTAGAGACTACAGAGGCTCTGTAAAGACTAGCAGTAGAGACCACAGAGGCTCTGTAAAGACTAGCAGTAGAGACCACAGAGGCTCTGTAAAGACTAGCAGTAGAGACTACAGAGGCTCTGTAAAGACTAGCAGTAGAGACTACAGAGGCTCTGTAAAGACTAGCAGTAGAGACTACAGAGGCTCTGTAAAGACTAGCAGTAGAGACTACAGAGGCTCTGTAGAGACTAGCAGTAGAGACTACAGAGGCTCTGTAAAGACTAGCAGTAGAGACTACAGAGGCTCTGTAAAGACTAGCAGTAGAGACTACAGAGGCCCTGTAAAGACTAGCAGTAGAGACTACAGAGGCTCTGTAAAGACTAGCAGTAGAGACTACAGAGGCTCTGTAAAGACTAGCAGTAGAGACTACAGAGGCTCTGTAAAGACTAGCAGTAGAGACTACAGAGGCTCTGTAAAGACTAGCAGTAGAGACTACAGAGGCTCTGTAAAGACTAGCAGTAGAGACTACAGAGGCTCTGTAGAGACTAGCAGTAGAGACTACAGAGGCTCTGTAGAGACTAGCAGTAGAGACTACAGAGTCTCTGTAAAGACTAGCAGTAGAGACTACAGAGGCTCTGTAAAGACTAGCAGTAGAGACTACAGAGGTTCTGTAAAGACTAGCAGTAGAGACTACAGAGGCTCTGTAAAGACTAGCAGTAGAGACTACAGAGGCTCTGTAAAGACTAGCAGTAGAGACTACAGAGGCTCTGTAAAGACTAGCAGTAGAGACCACAGAGGCTCTGTAAAGACTAGCAGTAGAGACCACAGAGGCTCTGTAAAGACTAGCAGTAGAGACTACAGAGGCCCTGTAGAGACTAGCAGTAGAGACTACAGGGGCTCTGTAGAGACTAGCAGTAGAGACTACAGAGGCTCTGTAAAGACTAGCAGTAGAGACCACAGAGGCTCTGTAAAGACTAGCAGTAGAGACTACAGAGGCTCTGTAAAGACTAGCAGTAGAGACCACAGAGGCTCTGTAAAGACTAGCAGTAGAGACCACAGAGGCTCTGTAAAGACTAGCAGTAGAGACCACAGAGGCTCTGTAAAGACTAGCAGTAGAGACTACAGGGGCTCTGTAAAGACTAGCAGTAGAGACTACAGAGGCCCTGTAGAGACTAGCAGTAGAGACTACAGAGGCTCTGTAAAGACTAGCAGTAGAGACCACAGAGGCTCTGTAAAGACTAGCAGTAGAGACCACAGAGGCTCTGTAAAGACTAGCAGTAGAGACTACATAGGCTCTGTAGAAACTAGGACACCGGGTAGTAGCTAGCTACCACACTAAAATAAAGATGCCCCCATGGTCAAGGAGAGAGGTAGTGTTAGCCTGTTAGCCTGTTAGCCTGTTGGTCTGCCTGTTAGCCTGTTGGTCTGCCTGTTAGCCTGTTAGCCTGTTGGTCTGCCTGTTAGCCTGTTGGTCTGCCTGTTAGCCTGTTAGCCTGTTGGTCTGCCTGTTAGCCTGTTAGCCTGTTGGTCTGCCTGTTAGCCTGTTGGTCTGCCTGTTAGCCTGTTGGTCTGCCTGTTAGCCTGTTAGCCTGTTGGTCTGCCTGCCTGCCTGTCTGAGAGCAGTGAAACAGACCAGGACTCTGTGTTCAGCTGGTGTCCTTGTCCTAACGGCTATTTAAAGATCTTTGAATGACGTGTTTTTTAACTCGTTACTCTGATGAACCTGTCATGTCACTGTTCTTACTGCTACCTGGGGTTTAATCAATGAACTGGAGACATCCCATATTCCCTATGGATCCTGGTCAACTGGAGACAACATCCCATCTTCTATATTCCCTATGGATCCTGGTATTCCCTATGGATCCTGGTCAGGTGTGTGCCTTTCCAAATCATGTCCAATCAATTGAATTTGCCACAGGTGGAATCCAATCAAGTTGTAGAAACATCTCAATGATGATCAATGGAAACAGGATGCACGTGAGCTCAATTTAGAGTTTCATAGCAAAGGGTCTGAATATTTAAGTAAATAAGGTATTTCTATTTTTAATTTAGTATAAATGTGCAATAAAATAAATAAAACACATATATTATTTTCACTTTGTCATTATAGGGTATTGTGTGTAGATTGATGAAGAAAAACATGTGTAAAAAGTGGAGGGGTCTGAATACTTTCTGAATGCACTGTAGGTGTTCCTTTGGTCCGGGTGGGAGAGGGCAGTGTGGAGTGCAATAACGATTGTCATCTGTAGATCTTTTGGGGCGGTATGCAAATTGGAGTGGGTCCAGGGTGTCTGGGATGATGGTGTTGATAAGAGCCACGAACAGCCCTTCAAAGCATTTCATGGCTACAAATGTGAGTGCAGAATGGACCACCATCTTCTTGGGTACAGGGACTATGGTGGTCTGTTTGAAACATGTACAGTGCTTTCAGAAATTATTTATACCCCCTTGACTTATTCCACATTTCGTTGTTACAGTTTCTTTAATTTGGATTATAATTTCTTTAACAAAGGGGTTTAATACTTATTGACACAAGACATTTCAGCTTTTCATCTTTAATTAAACGTATAATCATTTCTAAAAACATAACTCCACTTCGACATTATGGGGTATTGTGTGTAGGCCAGTGACACAAAATATAAATGTAATACATTTTAATTCACAACAAACTGTGGAAAAAGTCAAGGGGTGTGAATACTTTCTGAAGGCACTGTAGGTATTACAGGCTGGTTCTGGGAGAGGTTGAAGATATCAGTGAAGACACTTGCCAGTTGGTCAGCGAATGCTCTGAGTCCTGGTAATCCGTCTGAATGTTAACCTGTTTAAAAGGTCTTACTCACATCGGCTACGCAGAGCGTGATCACACAGTCGTCGGGAACAGCTGGTGCTCTCATGCATGGTTCAGCGTTGCTTTCCTCAAAGCGAGCATAAACGGCATTTCGCTTGTCTGGTAGGCGTCACTGGACAGCTCGCGGCTAGGTTTCCCCTTTGTTAACCGTAATAGTTTTCAAGCCCTGCCACATCCGACAACCATCAGAGCCGGTGTAGTAGGATTCGATTTTAGTCCTCTATTTACGCTTCGGCTGTTTGATGGTTCGTAGCGGGATTTCTTAAAAGCGTCCAGGTTAGTGTCCCGCTCCTTGAAAGCGGCAGCTCTAGCCTTAAGCTCAGTGTGCATGTTGCCTGTAATCCATGGCTTCTGGTTGGGATATCTACATGCTGTCACCGTGGGGACGACTTCGTCGATGTACTTATTAATGAAGCCAGTGGCTGATGTGTTAAACTCCTCACGGGTACTTCCTGTTTTAGTGTTTGCTTGTAAGTAAAAGACCCTGGTCAAAAGTAGTTAACTACATAGGGAATAGGGTGCCATTTGGGACAAAGATAACCCTAACGCAGACTGTGGACTCGTTAACTCTCCATAAAGGATCCACCCAACACAGCAGACTAACCCCAACACGAGATATTACTCTGTGTTGTAGACTCACCTCGTTGTTAGCACTCTCCATGAAGGATCCTCCGAACACAGCAGCCATCCAATCACAGGAGGAGATGAGCAGAGGTCTGTGAGCATTGATGGTTCCATCCTCCAATCTGAAGGTGACGTCTGAGACAGAGACATTATAACAACAACCTGAAGGTGACGTCTGAGACAGAGAGACATTATAACAACAACCTGAAGGTGACGTCTGAGACAGAGAGACATTATAACAACAACCTGAAGGTGACGTCTGAGACAGAGACATTATAACAACAACCTGAAGGTGACGTCTGAGACAGAGAGACATTATAACAACAACCTGAAGGTGACGTCTGAGACAGAGACATTATAACAACAACCTGAAGGTGACGTCTGAGACAGAGACATTATAACAACAACCTGAAGGTGACGTCTGAGACAGAGAGACATTATAACAACAACCTGAAGGTGACGTCTGAGACAGAGACATTATAACAACAACCTGAAGGTGACGTCTGAGACAGAGACATTATAACAACAACCTGAAGGTGACGTCTGAGACAGAGACATTATAACAACAACCTGAAGGTGACGTCTGAGACAGAGAGACATTATAACAACAACCTGAAGGTGACGTCTGAGACAGAGACATTATAACAACAACCTGAAGGTGACGTCTGAGACAGAGAGACATTATAACAACAACCTGAAGGTGACGTCTGAGACAGAGACATTATAACAACAACCTGAAGGTGACGTCTGAGACAGAGACATTATAACAACAACCTGAAGGTGACGTCTGAGACAGAGAGACATTATAACAACAACCTGAAGGTGACGTCTGAGACAGAGACATTATAACAACAACCTGAAGGTGACGTCTGAGACAGAGACATTATAACAACACCTGAAGGTGACGTCTGAGACAGAGAGACATTATAACAACAACCTGAAGGTGACGTCTGAGACAGAGACATTATAACAACAACCTGAAGGTGACGTCTGAGACAGAGACATTATAACAACAACCTGAAGGTGACGTCTGAGAGAGAGACATTATAACAACAACCTGAAGGTGACGTCTGAGACAGAGAGACATTATAACAACAACCTGAAGGTGACGTCTGAGACAGAGAGACATTATAACAACAACCTGAAGGTGACGTCTGAGACAGAGAGACATTATAACAACAACCTGAAGGTGACGTCTGAGACAGAGAGACATTATAACAACAACCTGAAGGTGACGTCTGAGACAGAGAGACATTATAACAACAACCTGAAGGTGACGTCTGAGACAGAGACATTATAACAACAACCTGAAGGTGACGTCTGAGACAGAGACATTATAACAACAACCTGAAGGTGACGTCTGAGACAGAGACATTATAACAACAACCTGAAGGTGACGTCTGAGACAGAGACATTATAACAACAACCTGAAGGTGACGTCTGAGACAGAGACATTATAACAACAACCTGAAGGTGACGTCTGAGACAGAGAGACATTATAACAACAACCTGAAGGTGACGTCTGAGACAGAGACATTATAACAACAACCTGAAGGTGACGTCTGAGACAGAGACATTATAACAACAACCTGAAGGTGACGTCTGAGACAGAGACATTATAACAACAACCTGAAGGTGACGTCTGAGACAGAGACATTATAACAACAACCTGAAGGTGACGTCTGAGACAGAGAGACATTATAACAACAACCTGAAGGTGACGTCTGAGACAGAGAGACATTATAACAACAACCTGAAGGTGACGTCTGAGACAGAGAGACATTATAACAACAACCTGAAGGTGACGTCTGAGACAGAGAGACATTATAACAACAACCTGAAGGTGACGTCTGAGACAGAGAGACATTATAACAACAACCTGAAGGTGACGTCTGAGACAGAGAGACATTATAACAACAACCTGAAGGTGACGTCTGAGACAGAGAGACATTATAACAACAACCTGAAGGTGACGTCTGAGACAGAGACATTATAACAACAACCTGAAGGTGACGTCTGAGACAGAGAGACATTATAACAACAACCTGAAGGTGACGTCTGAGACAGAGAGACATTATAACAACAACCTGAAGGTGACGTCTGAGACAGAGACATTATAACAACAACCTGAAGGTGACGTCTGAGACAGAGAGACATTATAACAACAACCTGAAGGTGACGTCTGAGACAGAGACATTATAACAACAACCTGAAGGTGACGTCTGAGACAGAGACATTATAACAACAACCTGAAGGTGACGTCTGAGACAGAGAGACATTATAACAACAACCTGAAGGTGACGTCTGAGACAGAGAGACATTATAACAACAACCTGAAGGTGACGTCTGAGACAGAGACATTATAACAACAACCTGAAGGTGACGTCTGAGACAGAGACATTATAACAACAACCTGAAGGTGACGTCTGAGACAGAGAGACATTATAACAACAACCTGAAGGTGACGTCTGAGACAGAGAGACATTATAACAACAACCTGAAGGTGACGTCTGAGACAGAGAGACATTATAACAACAACCTGAAGGTGACGTCTGAGACAGAGAGACATTATAACAACAACCTGAAGGTGACGTCTGAGACAGAGAGACATTATAACAACAACCTGAAGGTGACGTCTGAGACAGAGAGACATTATAACAACAACCTGAAGGTGACGTCTGAGACAGAGAGACATTATAACAACAACCTGAAGGTGACGTCTGAGACAGAGAGACATTATAACAACAACCTGAAGGTGACGTCTGAGACAGAGACATTATAACAACAACCTGAAGGTGACGTCTGAGACAGAGAGACATTATAACAACAACCTGAAGGTGACGTCTGAGACAGAGAGACATTATAACAACAACCTGAAGGTGACGTCTGAGACAGAGACATTATAACAACAACCTGAAGGTGACGTCTGAGACAGAGACATTATAACAACAACCTGAAGGTGACGTCTGAGACAGAGACATTATAACAACAACCTGAAGGTGACGTCTGAGACAGAGAGACATTATAACAACAACCTGAAGGTGACGTCTGAGACAGAGACATTATAACAACAACCTGAAGGTGACGTCTGAGACAGAGACATTATAACAACAACCTGAAGGTGACGTCTGAGACAGAGACATTATAACAACAACCTGAAGGTGACGTCTGAGACAGAGACATTATAACAACAACCTGAAGGTGACGTCTGAGACAGAGACATTATAACAACAACCTGAAGTGACGTCTGAGACAGAGACATTATAACAACAACCTGAAGGTGACGTCTGAGACAGAGAGACATTATAACAACAACCTGAAGGTGACGTCTGAGACAGAGACATTATAACAACAACCTGAAGGTGACGTCTGAGACGAGAGACATTATAACAACAACCTGAAGGTGACGTCTGAGACAGAGAGACATTATAACAACAACCTGAAGGTGACGTCTGAGACAGAGAGACATTATAACAACAACCTGAAGGTGACGTCTGAGACAGAGAGACATTATAACAACAACCTGAAGGTGACGTCTGAGACAGAGAGACATTATAACAACAACCTGAAGGTGACGTCTGAGACAGAGAGACATTATAACAACAACCTGAAGGTGACGTCTGAGACAGAGAGACATTATAACAACAACCTGAAGGTGACGTCTGAGACAGAGAGACATTATAACAACAACCTGAAGGTGACGTCTGAGACAGAGAGACATTATAACAACAACCTGAAGGTGACGTCTGAGACAGAGACATTATAACAACAACCTGAAGGTGACGTCTGAGACAGAGAGACATTATAACAACAACCTGAAGGTGACGTCTGAGACAGAGACATTATAACAACAACCTGAAGGTGACGTCTGAGACAGAGAGACATTATAACAACAACCTGAAGGTGACGTCTGAGACAGAGAGACATTATAACAACAACCTGAAGGTGACGTCTGAGACAGAGACATTATAACAACAACCTGAAGGTGACGTCTAGAGACAGAGACATTAT
>NW_024059751.1:0-5000 GCF_016432855.1 Salvelinus namaycush
GTTTACTCTGTGTTTAACCTGTGTTTACTCTGTTGTTAACCTTGTTTACTCTGTGTGTACTTGCGTTTACTCTGAGTTTACTCTGTGTTTAAACCTGTGTTTACTCTGTGTTTACTCTGTGTTTAACCTGTGTTTACTCTGTGTTTACTCTGTGTTTACTCTCTGTTTACTCTGTGTTTACTCTGTGCTGAACATTAGTGTGAAGCAGGATTCAAATGGCTGTGTGTTTACTCTGTGATTACTCTGCATTTAACCTGTGTTTAACCTGTGTTTACTCTGTGTTTAACCTGTGTTTACTCTGTGTTTACTCTGTGTTTACTCTGTATTTACTTTGTGTTTAACCTGTGTTTACTCTGTGTTTACTCTGTTGTGTTTACTCTGTGTTTACTCTGTGTTTACTCTGTGTTTACTCTGTGTTTACTCTGTGTTTAACCTGTGTCTACGCTGTGTTTACTCTGTGTTTACTCTGTGTTTACTCTGTGTTTACTTTGTGTTTAACATTAGTGTGAAGCAGGATTCAAATGGCTCTGTGTTTACTCTGTGTTTACTCTGTGTTTACTCTGTGATGCGCTGAACATTAGTGTGAAGCAGGGATTCAAATGATGGCTTTTTCTACATCAATACAAGGCAAAAAGTAAACAAACAAACAGCAGGCTAGAAGAGATGAGGATTAGAAAAGTATCAACACTCTTTAAAGATCTGTCCCCTAGCTAGAGACAGACCAGACCTCAAGACCCTTCACACCTCTTTATAGATCTGTCCCCTAGCTAGAGACAGACCAGACCTCAAGACCCTTCACACCTCTTTATAGATCTGTCCCCTAGCTAGAGACAGACCAGACCTCAAGACCCTTCACACCTCTTTAAAGCCCTGTCCCCTAGCTAGAGACAGACCAGACCTCAAGACCCTTCACACCTCTTTAAAGATCTGTCCCCTAGCTAGAGACAGACCAGACCTCAAGACCCTTCACACCTCTTTAAAGATCTGTCCCCTAGCTAGAGACAGACCAGACCTCAAGATCCTTCACACCTCTTTAAAGATCTGTCCCCTAGCTAGAGACAGACCAGACCTCAATGCCCTTCGCACCTCTTTAAAGCCCTGTCCCCTAGCTAGAGACAGACCAGACCTCAAGACCCTTCACACCTCTTTAAAGATCTGTCCCCTAGCTAGAGACAGACCAGACCTCAAGACCCTTCACACCTCTTTAAAGATCTGTCCCCTAGCTAGAGACAGACCAGACCTCAAGACCCTTCACACCTCTTTAAAGCTCTGTCCCCTAGCTAGAGACAGACCAGACCTCAAGACCCTTCACACCTCTTTAAAGCTCTGTCCCCTAGCTAGAGACAGACCAGACCTCAAGGACCTTCACACCTCTTTAAAGCTCTGTCCCCTAGCTAGAGACAGGCCAGACCTCAAGGACCTTCACACCTCTTTAAAGCTCTGTCCCCTAGCTAGAGACAGACCAGACCTCAAGACCCTTCACACCTCTTTAAAGCTCTGTCCCCTAGCTAGAGACAGACCAGACCTCAAGACCCTTCACACCTCTTTAAAGCTCTGTCCCCTAGCTAGAGACAGGCCAGACCTCAAGACCCTTCACACCTCTTTAAAGCTCTGTCCCCTAGCTAGAGACAGACCAGACCTCAAGACCCTTCACATCCTCTTTAAAGATCTGTCCCCTAGCTAGAGACAGACCAGACCTCAAGACCCTTCACACCTCTTTAAAGATCTGTCCCCTAGCTAGAGACAGACCAGACCTCAAGACCCTTCACACCTCTTTAAAGATCTGTCCCCTAGCTAGAGACAGGCCAGACCTCAAGACCCTTCACACCTCTTTAAAGCTCTGTCCCCTAGCTAGAGACAGGCCAGACCTCAAGACCCTTCACACCTCTTTAAAGCCCTGTCCCCTAGCTAGAGACAGGCCAGACCTCAAGACCCTTCACACCTCTTTAAAGCTCTGTCCCCTAGCTAGAGACAGACCAGACCACGTCACACCTCTTTAAAGATCTGTCCCCTAGCTAGAGACAGACCAGACCTCAAGGCCCTTCACACCTCCTTAAAGATCTGTCCCCTAGCTAGAGACAGGCCAGACCACGTCACACCTCTTTAAAGCTCTGTCCCCTAGCTAGAGACAGACCAGACCACGTCACACCTCTTTAAAGCTCTGTCCCCTAGCTAGAGACAGACCAGACCTCAAGACCCTTCACATCCTCTTTAAAGATCTGTCCCCTAGCTAGAGACAGACCAGACCTCAAGACCCTTCACACCTCTTTAAAGATCTGTCCCCTAGCTAGAGACAGACCAGACCTCAAGACCCTTCACACCTCTTTAAAGATCTGTCCCCTAGCTAGAGACAGGCCAGACCTCAAGACCCTTCACACCTCTTTAAAGCTCTGTCCCCTAGCTAGAGACAGGTCAGACCTCAAGACCCTTCACACCTCTTTAAAGCCCTGTCCCCTAGCTAGAGACAGGCCAGACCTCAAGACCCTTCACACCTCTTTAAAGCTCTGTCCCCTAGCTAGAGACAGACCAGACCACGTCACACCTCTTTAAAGATCTGTCCCCTAGCTAGAGACAGACCAGACCTCAAGGCCCTTCACACCTCCTTAAAGATCTGTCCCCTAGCTAGAGACAGGCCAGACCACGTCACACCTCTTTAAAGCTCTGTCCCCTAGCTAGAGACAGACCAGACCACGTCACACCTCTTTAAAGCTCTGTCCCCTAGCTAGAGACAGACCAGACCTCAAGGCCCTTCACACCTCCTTAAACACCTGAGGGTTTCCAGGTCAGATCACGTGATCGAGGACGTTCTTGACCATAATTCTAAGATGCAGTAAGATGCCTGTAATTAGTGTCAGAATGTAGACAACTGATGCTGTGGTCTGATGCTGTGGTCTGATGCTGTGGTCTGATGCTGTGGTCTGATGCTGTGGTCTGATGCTGTGGTCTGATGCTGTGGGTTCTGTTGTGGTCTGATGCTGTGGTCTGATGCTGTGGGTTCTGGTGTGTGACACCTACAGTACTCTCAGGCTCCTGTTGAGTGTGTAGAGTTAGTGATGTGTAGTTACATCAGCTCCATCGTGAGGTCTGGAGTCCCTGAGGAACATCCTCTAATGTTGACTTGGTGGTTACATCAGCTACATCGTTAGGTCTGGAGTCCCTGAAGAACATCCTCTAATGTTGACTAGGTGGTTACATCAGCTCCATCGTCAGGTCTGGAGTCCCTGAGGAACATCCTCTAATGTTGACTTGGTGGTTACATCAGCTCCATCGTTAGGTCTGGAGTCCCTGAGGAACATCCTCTAATGTTGACTAGGTGGTTACATCAGCTCCATCGTTAGGTCTGGAGTCCCTGAGGAACATCCTCTAATGTTGACCTGGTGGTTACATCAGCTCCATCGTTAGGTCTGGAGTCCCTGAGGAACATCCTCTAATTTTGACTTGGAGGTTACATCAGCTCCATCGTTAGGTCTGGAGTCCCTGAGGAACATCCTCTAATGTTGACTAGGTGGTTACATCAGCTCCATCGTTAGGTCTGGAGTCCCTGAGGAACATCCTCTAATGTTGACTTGGTGGTTACATCAGCTCCATCGTTAGGTCTGGAGTCCCTGAGGAACATCCTCTAATGTTGACTTGGTGGTTACATCAGCTCCATCGTTAGGTCTGGAGTCCCTGAGGAACAGCCTCTAATGTTGACTTGGAGGTTACATCAGCTCCATCGTTAGGTCTGGAGTCCCTGAGGAACATCCTCTAATGTTGACTTGGTGGTTACATCAGCTCCATCGTTAGGTCTGGAGTCCCCGAGGAACATCCTCTAATGTTGACTTGGTGGTTACATCAGCTCCATCGTTAGGTCTGGAGTCCCCGAGGAACATCCTCTAATGTTGACTTGGTGGTTACATCAGCTCCATCGTTAGGTCTGGAGTCCCTGAGGAACATCCTCTAATGTTGACTTGGTGGTTACATCAGCTCCATCGTTAGGTCTGGAGTCCCTGAGGAACATCCTCTAATGTTGACCTGGTGGTTACATCAGCTCCATCGTTAGGTCTGGAGTCCCTGAGGAACATCCTCTAATGTTGACTTGGTGGTTACATCAGCTCCATCGTGAGGTCTGGAGTCCCTGAGGAACATCATCTACTGTTGACTTGGTGGTTACATCAGCTCCATCGTTAGGTCTGGAGTCCCTGAGGAACATCCTCTAATGTTGACTTGGTGGTTACATCAGCTCCATCGTTAGGTCTGGTGTCCCCTCGGTCTCTGAGGAACACCTCTAGGTCTGCTGTCCCCTCTGTCTCTGAGGAACACCTCTAGGTCTGCTGTCCCCTCTGTCTCTGAGGAACACCTCTAGGTCTGCTGTCCCCTCTGTCCCTGAGTAACACCTCTATGTCTGCAGTCCCATCTGTCTCTGAGGAACACCTCTAGGTCTGCTGTCCCCTCTGTCTCTGAGTAACACCTCTAGGTCTGCTGTCCCCTCTGTCTCTGAGTAACACCTCTAGGTCTGCTGTCCCCTCTGTCCCTGAGTAACACCTCTAGGTCTGCTGTCCCCTCTGTCCCTGAGTAACACCTCTATGTCTGCAGTCCCATCTGTCTCTGAGGAACACCTCTAGGTCTGCTGTCCCCTCTGTCTCTGAGTAACACCTCTAGGTCTGCTGTCCCCTCTTTCCCTGAGTAACACCTCTAGGTCTGCTGTCCCCTCTTTCCCTGAGTAACACCTCTAGGTCTGCTGTCCCCTCTGTCCCTGAGTAACACCTCTAGGTCTGCTGTCCCCTCTGTCCCTGAGTAACACCTCTAGGTCTGCTGTCCCCTCTGTCCCTGAGGAACACGTCTATGTCTGCTGGTCCTTATGTCCCTGATGAACACCCTCCCATGTTGACACGGAGACAGAAATAATACACAAATAACGCTCTAAGGTGTACTGGTTAACTGGGATCTCATTACAGTTTAGAAATACACGACATGACCAAAAGTATGTGGACACCTGCTCATCCAACATCTCATTCCAT
>NW_024059751.1:10000-12500 GCF_016432855.1 Salvelinus namaycush
GGTTACAAAAGGGAATTTTGAGTCCTTGAGACAATGGTGGGATGTTGGGAAGGCCCAAATACGAGTATTTTGTCAACAGTATACTGCTTTGTCTCAAATTGAAGTTAAAGAGACTATCAATGCCCTTGAACAGGACATCAAATCAATTGAATTGAAGCTGCTCACTCAGAATGACCCTGGACTAGTCATGAACTTACAGGACAAGAGACATGAACTGAGGTCGTTTCTGCATGAAAGAGTGAAAGGTGCCTTGATTAGGTCTCGTTTCGCTTCCCTCAAGGATATGGATGCTCCTAGTGCCTTTTTTTTTAACCTTGGACAGTCGAAATTACAACGTAAACAGATGGTCTGCCTTCGTCTCCCTGATGGGAAGGTGACCACGGATGACAGGGAAATGCGTCAACATGCCGTGGATTTCTACTCTGCCCTCTATAAGGCGGAGGATTGTGACTCTCTGTGTACTGAACAGTTGTTACATGGTCTTCCTAAATTGGGACCTGAACAGAGAGTCGCATTGGACTCTGACATTACACTGCAAGAGCTGTCCACAGCAGTTATGCAGCTCTCAACAGGCCGAGCCCCTGGCATTGATGGTTTACCATCTGAGTTCTATAAGCACTTTTGGGGGTCTATTGGGGAGGATTTTTATGAAGTGGTGTGTGAATCTTTTCATGAGGGTTCTCTTCCTGTATCCTGTCAACGTGCGGTGCTTTCACTGTTGCCAAAAAAGGGGGATTTGGCTCTCATAAAAAATTGGAGACCTGTTGCTTTGCTGTGTGCAGAATATAAAATAGTTTCAAAATGTCTCTCAAACAGGTTGAAAGAGTATCTGGGATTGTTGGTCCACAAGGACCAGTCCTACTGTGTACCTGATCGCTCAATTGTTGACAACTTGTTTCTGATAAGAGATGTTCTAGACATTTGTAAACTGTCTGATGTAAATGTGGGTTTACTTTCTTTGGATCAGGAGAAGGCTTTTGACCGAGTGGACCACCAGTATTTGTTTAAAACGATGAAAGCCTTTGGGTTTGGGGATGGTTTTTTGTCTTGGATGAATTTACTGTATGCTGGGGCCTCGTGTATGGTGAAGGTGGGGGGTGGTTTGAGTTGCCCCATCCCTGTCCAAAGGGGCATCAGGCAGGGATGCCCAATTTCAGGGCAGTTATATAGTCTGGCAATTGAACCAATGCTTTGTTTTTTAAGAGCGAAGCTTACTGGTTTCTCTGTGCCAGGTGTAATGAAGGGACCCACGATAGCACTGTCTGCGTATGCAGATGATGTGACAGTTTTTATTACAGGGGCTGAGGATGTTAAGGTTCTCTCAGACGCTTTAATGGTGTATGAGGGTGCCTCCTCAGCGAGAGTCAATTGGGGAAAGAGTGAAGCGCTGTGGGCAGGTCAGCTTCAGATAGGGTCCGCTCCACGGTTACCAGGGGGGCTTCAGTGGGGCAGAGATGGAATGAAGACATTGGGTGTTTTTCTAGGCTCTGATGTCTTTCAAAAAAGAACTGGGAGGGTGTAGTGGAGAAAGTGTGTGCCAGACTGTCAAGATGGAAATGGGTGCTACCCCAGTTGTCTTATAGGGGAAGGGTACTGGTAATTAATAATCTTGCTGCCTCTACCCTGTGGCACAGACTAATGATTTTGCAGCCACCAAAGGGTCTGATACAAGAGCTTCAGAGGACCCTTGTCAACTTCTTCTGGTCTGGACAACACTGGATCAAAGCTGCAGCCCTGTACCTGCCACTGCACGAGGGGGGACAAGGCCTGGTGGACATTTCCTCTAGGATCATGGCTTTCCGGCTTCAAGCAGCCCAGAGACTGTTATACAGTGACGGTTCTAGCTGGGTCGACACAGCCTACGCATTGATGAGGAGAGCGGGCTGTTTGGGCTTAGACAAGCACCTTTTCCTTTTAAAGCTGGAGGGGGGTGAGTTGAATGGCCTGACTCCATTTTATGAGTCTGTTATGCAGGCTTGGAGGGTTCTTGACAAGTCCCGTAAGGCCGGCACGCTACCAGGGATGTGGATTTTTGAAGAGCCTCTTTTTTATAACACTGCCATCCAGTCCAGTGCTCTGGGTTCAGCCAGCCTGCGTTCATGCCTGTTAGGTGTGGGGTGCACCAAGCTGGGTCATCTGATGCAGAGCAGGAGCAGATCGTTGGAGGAGCTGGGAGAAAGAGCGGGGATCCGATCATCTCGCCTACTGAGGAAGGTCGTCGCTGAGGTCTGTGACTCCTTGCCAGTTCTTCATCGTCAGTATGTGACTGAAATTTCCAATTCTGATCGGTGGAAGGAGGGTCTGGATTATATGTTCCCTGCACTGATTGTTAGTGCTGCGGTGGGGGCATTTGAGGAGGATGTGGGGATGCTGCTTTCCTTCGATACCCCGGAGCTGGGGGAGTTCAAGGAGGTGGGAAAGAAGGCCATGTACAGAATATGTGTAAAGGTGTCCCATGCCTCTTCCCTGGAAGGGGTAAAATCGACGAGGTGGGCGGGTG
>NW_024059751.1:15000-31987 GCF_016432855.1 Salvelinus namaycush
CTCCCTGTCTCTCTCTCTCTAGACATTTATGCTGTCTGTCACTGTGAGGTTATATAGCTCAGGGCTGTCTGCCTTCAGGTTAACACAGTGAGTTAACAATGCCTTCTTACAGTAGTATAGAGGTAGATCTATGTGATATGGAGGTAGATCTATGTGATATGGAGGTAGATCTATGTGATATGGAGGTAGATCTAAGTGATATAGAGGTAGATCTATGTGATATAACATAATGGGGATGTATTCTAATCTGGAGGGAAACATAATGGGGATGTATTATAATCTGGAGGGAAACATACTGGGGCTGTATTATAATCTGGAGGGAAACATAATGGGGATGTATTATAATCTGGAGGGAAACATAATGGGGATGTATTCTAATCTGGAGGGAAACATAATGGGGATGTATTCTAATCTGGAGGGAAACATAATGGGGATGTATTATAATCTGGAGGGAAACATAATGAGGATGTATTATAATCTGGAGGGAAACATAATGGGGATGTATTATAATCTGGAGGGAAACATAATGGGGATGTATTATAATCTGGAGAGAAACATAATGGGGATGTATTATAATCTGGAGAGAAACATAATGAGGATGTATTCTAATCTGGAGGGAAACATAATGGGGATGTATTCTAATCTGGAGGGAAACATAATGGGGATGTATTATAATCTGTAGAGAAGCATAATGGAGATGTATTATAATCTGGAGAGAAACATAATGGGGATGTATTATAATCTGGAGAGAAACATAATGGGGATGTATTATAATCTGGAGAGAAACATAATGGGGATGTATTATAATCTGGAGGGAAACATAATGAGGATGTATTATAATCTGGAGAGAAACATAATGGGGATGTATTATAATCTGGAGGGAAACATAATGAGGATGTATTATAATCTGGAGGGAAACATACTGGGGATGTATTATAATCTGTAGAGAAACATAATGGGGATGTATTCTAATCTGGAGGGAAACATAATGGGGATGTATTATAATCTGTAGAGAAACATAATGGGGATGTATTATAATCTGGAGAGAAACATAATGGGGATGTATTATAATCTGTAGAGAAACATAATGGGGATGTATTATAATCTGGAGGGAAACATAATGGGGATGTATTATAATCTGGAGGGAAACATAATGAGGATGTATTATAATCTGGAGGGAAACATAATGGGGATGTATTATAATCTGGAGGGAAACATAATGAGGATGTATTATAATCTGGAGAGAAACATAATGGGGATGTATTATAATCTGGAGAGAAACATAATGAGGATGTATTCTAATCTGGAGGGAAACATAATGGGGATGTATTCTAATCTGGAGGGAAACATAATGGGGATGTATATAATCTGTAGAGAAGCATAATGGGGATGTATTATAATCTGGAGAGAAACATAATGGGGATGTATTATAATCTGGAGAGAAACATAATGGGGATGTATTATAATCTGGAGAGAAACATAATGGGGATGTATTATAATCTGGAGAGAAACATAATGGGGATGTATTATAATCTGGAGGGAAACATAATGGGGATGTATTATAATCTGGAGAGAAACATAATGGGGATGTATTATAATCTGGAGGGAAACATAATGAGGATGTATTATAATCTGGAGGGAAACATACTGGGGATGTATTATAATCTGTAGAGAAACATAATGGGGATGTATTCTAATCTGGAGGGAAACATAATGGGGATGTATTATAATCTGTAGAGAAACATAATGGGGATGTATTATAATCTGTAGAGAAACATAATGGGGATGTATTATAATCTGTAGAGAAACATAATGGGGATGTATTATAATCTGGAGAGAAACATAATGGGGATGTATTATAATCTGGAGAGAAACATAATGAGGATGTATTCTAATCTGGAGAGAAACATAATGGGGATGTATTATAATCTGGAGAGAAACATAATGGGGATGTATTATAATCTGGAGGGAAACATAATGGGGATGTATTATAATCTGGAGAGAAACATAATGAGGATGTATTATAATCTGGAGGGAAACATAATGAGGATGTATTATAATCTGGAGGGAAACATAATGGGGATGTATTATAATCTGGAGAGAAACATAATGAGGATGTATTCTAATCTGGAGGGAAACATAATGGGGATGTATTATAATCTGGAGGGAAACATAATGGGGATGTATTATAATCTGGAGGGAAACATACTGGGGATGTATTATAATCTGGAGGGAAACATAATGGGGATGTATTATAATCTGGAGAGAAACATAATGGGGATGTATTATAATCTGGAGAGAAACATAATGAGGATGTATTATAATCTGGAGGGAAACATAATGAGGACGTATTATAATCTGGAGAGAAACATAATGGGGATGTATTATAATCTGGAGAGAAACATAATGGGGATGTATTATAATCTGGAGGGAAACATACTGGGGCTGTATTATAATCTGGAGGGAAACATAATGGGGATGTATTCTAATCAGGAGAGAAACATAATGGGGATGTATTCTAATCTGGGGGGAAACATAATGGGGATGTATTATAATCTGGAGGGAAACATAATGGGGATGTATTCTAATCTGGGGGGAAACATAATGGGGATGTATTATAATCTGGAGGGAAACATAATGGGGATGTATTATAATCTGGAGAGAAACATAATGGGGATGTATTCTAATCTGGAGGGAAACATAATGGGGATGTATTCTAATCTGGAGGGAAACATAATGGGGATGTATTATAATCTGGAGGGAAACATAATGGGGATGTATTATAATCTGGAGAGAAACATAATGGGGATGTATTATAATCTGGAGGGAAACATAATGAGGATGTATTATAATCTGGAGGGAAACATAATGGGGATGTATTATAATCTGGAGGGAAACATAATGGGGATGTATTATAATCTGGAGGGAAACATAATGAGGATGTATTATAATCTGGAGGGAAACATAATGAGGATGTATTATAATCTGGAGGGAAACATAATGGGGATGTATTCTAATCTGTAGAGAAACATAATGGGGATGTATTGTAATCTGTAGAGAAACATAATGGGGATGTATTGTAATCTGTAGAGAAACATAATGGGGATGTATTGTAATTGCTTTTCCTGTGCTTTCATTTGCATGTTGAGAATGTTGTGTTAATAGTAGATACAATTTAAATCTAACATTTTCTAAATGTTCTTGAAATGTTCATGAGGGCGTCCAAGACAAGGTTAAATGTATATTTTGCGTGAATATCAATGGAATATTACGTTGAACAAAAAGAATATGCTCCGAACGTCAGAAAACTGGATTTATTACATTCTTACAACGTTAAGGGAATGTCCGATGAAACCTAATTTAAACAGTGTATTCATGTCATCACAATTGAGTATATATATTTTTGGGGGAACCGGTCTACACTGTTCCCACAACCTAATTGCATGTGTTCCAAATGGTACTATTCCCTATATAGTGCACTAAGTTTGACCAGAGCCCTATAGGGAATATGGTGTCACTATACTGTATAGGGAATAGGGTGCCACTATACTGTATAGGGAATAGGGTGCTGACACGAGGTTCTCTGTGACTGGTGCATCAGTACCATCCAGCTAGATGATGAAGACCATCCAGCTAGATGATGAAGACCATCCAGCTAGATGATGAAGACCATCCAGCTAGATGATGAAGACCATCCAGCTAGATGATGAAGACCATCCAGCTAGATGATGACGGGTTATTGAGGTCCTCTGTGACTGGTGCATAAGTACCATCCAGCTAGATGATGAAGACCATCCAGCTAGATGATGAAGGGTTATTGAGGTCCTCTGTGACTTGTGCATCAGTACCATCCAGCTAGATGATGAAGACCATCCAGCTAGATGATGAAGGGTTATTGTGGTCCTCTGTGACTGGTGCATCAGTGCCATCCAGCTA
Organism: Salvelinus namaycush; assembly: GCF_016432855.1. Lineage (NCBI taxonomy): Eukaryota > Metazoa > Chordata > Actinopteri > Salmoniformes > Salmonidae > Salvelinus > Salvelinus namaycush. Next base: position 18,937 of record NW_024059751.1, read on the forward strand.
GATAATGAAGAGTTATTTTGGTGTGTTTGTAGCTCATGGGGATTTGTGAAACGTAGTGATGTGGCGTGATCTACTGCTGGGGCTGACAATAATGGAACACAGTGGTGTCATTTACAGTATTAAATACAGCAGACAGATACCACAGGCTGACTGTAATCTGACTGTAATCAGAACTATACCCAGGCAGAGCTCAGCTGAGCTGATAAGCATCAATCTGTTAGTCTTCTGTGGCGCGTTACGTGTCCGTGTTGAACCAGTGAGGAAGTAAAGCGATACAACAGGATGACCGTAATCTGGCATCAGATCTCCTCAGGCTCATCACCCAGAGCTGATAAACATCTGTCTATCTTCTGTTGCCAAATTACGTTGACTATAAGTAAGGAATTAAAATGAAGAAACACCTTTTATTGCAGATAAACTTCTTTGTGCTGTTTAAATGTTTAGGATTCCTCTGTGTGGATTTTCCTGCGTGTATTTCAGATCATCTCTACTGTACTAGTTTGTGTTTGGTGTAGTTCGTGTCCTCCATGCATTCTGCTCATCCTTTTGATTCCTTCAGTTGAGACCAATGAAATCAGATTACCTCGCAACGATTACGTCTTCATTCCCTTCATTTGAGGAAGACGACTGATTAAAATATTTTATTATTTAAAAATGAGTTTTTATGTAAAAAGAAAATGTTTTAAATACCTATGACATTACATATTGACAGAATCCATTTGAAACTTTTACAAATATTTTTTAAATATTTTTTTTTCTAATTCTTATTTACAATGACGGCCAACCCCTGGCCAAACCCGGACCCTGGATCCTGGGTCAATTGTGCACCACCCTATGGGACTCCCAATGTGATTCAGCCTCGATTCGAACCAGGGACTGTAATGTCACCTCTTGCACTGAGATGCAGTGCCTTAGCCAGCTGCACCACTCAGGAGCCCTGCGTCACCTACAGTAAAATGTGTGTATGACTTAATTCAAGGATTTTATGGATAGGAGTGGTAAAAAGGTGCTTGTGCGTTGATCAGCACACCAAAGACGGCATTAACGATACGTCGTAAGATAAAGACGGCATTAACGATACGTCGTAAGATAAAGACGGCATTAACGATACGTCGTAAGATAAAGACGGCATTAACGATACGTCGTAAGATAAAGACGGCATTAACGATACGTCGTAAGATAAAGACGGCATTAACGATACGTCGTAAGATAAAGACGGCATTAACGATACGTCGTAAGATAAAGACGGCATTAACGATACGTCGTAAGATAAAGACGGCACTTCTAAAAGACGAATTTCACACCATAGCCTGCTGAATTTGAAATATAACTTTTCTTTAATTTTGACATTGTCACAAATTCAAATGTGGCACTGACTCGCCCCTTTGGATGTATGCTTCAGCACTGTCTCAGTGAAGAGTTAGGCATTCGACTAGCCACGTGCGACATGCGCAGTTACAAGCCTGCTAGAGTTAGCGACAGGTGGAAGAGCAATATCCACCGTCTTAGTACGGATGAAGCCTGAGCTGGAATGTGAAGCTAACTAAAACTGTCTATCTTTAGAAAACCCTCAATAGATCTTGCTTCAGTCGTAGTACACCCCTCTGGTTGGAGGATTCTGGGATTTCCTGATTAATTCTTCCTGATTCCCGGAATATTTACACGGTGATTTCTGTAAAACGTGGATTTGGGGGAAAAGTGAGCAGAATGTTTGAACCGTATCCCATGTTATTCCCTCCTCTCCTGCAGGTGCTAGACATTAAGAAGAAGCTGAACCAGTCCAAAAGGTTCTGGTCAAACCTGCCAGATCAGATCTGTATAAAAGACAAGTTGACCGAGTCAGATGAAGAGCAGTGCTGGAACAGTCACGCCAAGGCCAGGTGAGAGGTGTTCAGATCACACACCTGTAGGACTACACTAACTAGTCCTACAACTAGTCTGATGGGGTCTGAACAGTGCTGGAGACCCTCAGGTCATCCAATAGGACTAAACTAACTAGTCCTACAACTAGTCTGATGAGGTCTGAACAGTGCTGGAGACCCTCAGGTCATCCAATAGGACTAAACTAACTAGTCCTACAACTAGTCTGATGGGGTCTGAACAGTGCTGGAGACCCTCAGGTCGTCAAATAGGACTAAACTAACTAGTCCTACAACTAGTCTGATGAGGTCTGAACAGTGTTGGAGACCCTCAGGTCTTCCACCTATAGAACTAAACTAACTAGTCCTACAACTAGTCTAATGAGGTCTGAACAGTGCTGGAGACCCTCAGGTCATCTAATAGGACTAAACTAACTAGTCCTACAACTAGTCTGATGAGGTCTGAACAGTGCTGGAGACCCTCAGGTCATCCAATAGGACTAAATTAACTAGTCCTACAACTAGTCTGATGAGGTCTGAACAGTGCTGCAGACCCTCAGGTCATCCAATAGGACTAAACTAACTAGTCCTACAACTAGTCTGAGGTCCTGAACAGTGCTGGAGACCCTCAGGTCATCCAATAGGACTAAACTAACTAGTCCTACAACTAGTCTGCTGATCCAGAACTATGCTACTCTGAGTCCTTGGTACAGGGCAATTACTGTACAATAACGTGTTTATAAATGCTTGGAATGAAAGCTAGAACAACCCCCCCATCCCCCCTCCCAGCTAGTCCAGGAATTTTTGGCCTCACACTTCACAGTCCCTGGTCACCACAACACAGCTCCATGGACATCTGCCTCATTTCTCTAACACTGAATACTGAGCCAGAGAAAGTCTGTCTGTCTGTCTGTCTGTCTGTCTGTCTGTATGCCTGTCTGTCTGTCTGTCTGGCAGAAAACCACCTCAGCCTGCCGGCCCACCCCTATCTACCCTTCCGTTCCTCTACCCCTCCATCCCTCCGTATTCCTCTGTTCCTCTACCCCTCCATCCCTCCGTAATCCTCTGTTCCTCTACCCCTCCATCCCTCCGTATTCCTCTGTTCCTCTGTTCCTCCATCCCTCCGTATTCCTCTGTTCCTCTACCCCTCCATCCCTCCGTATTCCTCTGTTCCTCTACCCCTCCATCCCTCCGTATTCCTCTGTTCCTCTACCCCTCCATCCCTCCGTATTCCTCTGTTCCTCCATCCCTCCGTATTCCTCTGTTCCTCTACCCCTCCATCCCTCCGTAATCCTCTGTTCCTCTGTTCCTCCATCCCTCCGTATTCCTCTGTTCCTCTACCCCTCTATCCCTCCGTGTTCCTCTGTTCCTCTACCCCTCCATCCCTCCGTATTCCTCTGTTCCTCTGTTCCTCCATCCCTCCGTATTCCTCTGTTCCTCTACCCCTCCATCCCTCCGTATTCCTCTGTACCTCTACCCCTCCATCCCTCCGTATTCCTCTGTTCCTCTGTTCCTCCATCCCTCCGTATTCCTCTGTTCCTCTACCCCTCCATCCCTCCGTATTCCTCTGTTCCTCTACCCCTCCATCCCTCCGTATTCCTCTGTTCCTCTACCCCTCCATCCCTCCGTAATCCTCTGTTCCTCTACCCCTCCATCCCTCCGTATTCCTCTGTTCCTCTACCCCTCCATCCCTCTGTTCCTCTACCCCTCCATCCCTCCGTATTCCTCTGTTCCTCTACCCCTCCATCCCTCCGTATTCCTCTGTTCCTCTACCCCTCCATCCCTCTGTTCCTCTACCCCTCCATCCCTCCGTATTCCTCTGTTCCTCTACCCCTCCATCCCTCCGTGTTCCTCTGTTCCTCTACCCCTCCATCCCTCCGTATTCCTCTGTTCCTCTACCCCTCCATCCCTCCGTATTCCTCTGTTCCTCTACCCCTCCATCCCTCCGTAATCCTCTGGTCCTCTACCCCTCCATCCCTCTGTATTCCTCTACCCCTCCATCCCTCCGTAATCCTCTGTTCCTCTACCCCTCCATCCCTCTGTTCCTCTGTTCGTCCATCCCTCCGTATTCCTCTGTTCCTCTACCCCTCCATCCCTCCGTATTCCTCTGTTCCTCTACCCCTCCATCCCTCCGTATTCCTCTGTTCCTCTACCCCTCCATCCCTCCGTATTCCTCTGTTCCTCTGTTCCTCTGTTCCTCCATCCCTCCGTATTCCTCTGTTCCTCTGTTCCTCTGTTCCTCCATCCCTCCGTATTCCTCTGTTCCTCTACCCCTCCATCCCTCCGTATTCCTCTGTTCCTCTGTACCTCTACCCCTCCATCCCTCCGTATTCCTCTTTTCCTCTGTTCCTCCATCCCTCCGTATTCCTCTGTTCCTCTACCCCTCCATCCCTCCGTATTCCTCTGTTCCTCTACCCCTCCATCCCTCCGTATTCCTCTGTTCCTCTACCCTTCCATCCCTCCGTAATCCTCTGTTCCTCTGTTCCTCCATCCCTCTGTATTCCTCTGTTCCTCTACCCCTCCATCCCTCCGTAATCCTCTGTTCCTCTACCCCTCCATCCCTCCGTATTCCTCTGTTCCTCTACCCCTCCATCCCTCTGTTCCTCTACCCCTCCATCCCTCCGTATTCCTCTGTTCCTCTATCCCTCCATCCCCCTGTTCCTCTGTCCCTCTATCCCTCCATCCCCCTGTTCCTCTATCCCTCCATCCCTCCATTCCTCTGTTCCTCTACCCCTCCATCCCTCCGTGTTCCTCTGTTCCTCTACCCCTCCATCCCTCCGTATTCCTCTGTTCCTCTACCCCTCCATCCCTCCGTATTCCTCTGTTCCTCTACCCCTCCATCCCTCCGTAATCCTCTGGTCCTCTACCCCTCCATCCCTCTGTTCCTCTACCCCTCCATCCCTCCGTAATCCTCTGTTCCTCTACCCCTCCATCCCTCTGTTCCTCTGTTCCTCCATCCCTCCGTATTCCTCTGTTCCTCTACCCCTCCATCCCTCCGTATTCCTCTGTTCCTCTACCCCTCCATCCCTCTGTATTCCTCTGTTCCTCTGTTCCTCCGTATTCCTCTGTTCCTCCATCCCTCCGTATTCCTCTGTTCCTCTGTTCCTCCATCCCTCCGTATTCCTCTGTTCCTCTACCCCTCCATCCCTCCGTATTCCTCTGTTCCTCTGTTCCTCTGTTCCTCCATCCCTCCGTATTCCTCTGTTCCTCTACCCCTCCATCCCTCCGTATTCCTCTGTTCCTCTGTTCCTCCATCCCTCCGTATTCCTCTGTTCCTCTGTTCCTCTGTTCCTCCATCCCTCCGTATTCCTCTGTTCCTCTACCCCTCCATCCCTCCGTATTCCTCTGTTCCTCTGTTCCTCTGTTCCTCCATCCCTCCGTATTCCTCTGTTCCTCTACCCCTCCATCCCTCCGTATTCCTCTGTTCCTCCATCCCTCCGTAATCCTCTGTTCCTCTACCCCTCCATCCCTCTGTATTCCTCTGTTCCTCTACCCCTCCATCCCTCTGTATTCCTCTGTTCCTCTGTTCCTCCATCCCTCCGTATTCCTCTGTTCCTCTACCCCTCCATCCCTCTGTATTCCTCTGTTCCTCTACCCCTCCATCCCTCCGTATTCCTCTGTTCCTCTACCCCTCCATCCCTCTGTATTCCTCTGTTCCTCTGTTCCTCCGTATTCCTCTGTTCCTCCATCCCTCCATCCCTCCGTATTCCTCTTTTCCTCCATCCCTCCGTATTCCTCTGTTCCTCTACCCCTCCATCCCTCTGTATTCCTCTGTTCCTCTACCCCTCCATCCCTCTGTATTCCTCTGTTCCTCTACCCCTCCATCCCTCTGTATTCCTCTGTTCCTCTGTTCCTCCATCCCTCCGTATTCCTCTGTTCCTCCATCCCTCCGTATTCCTCTGTTCCTCCATCCCTCCGTATTCCTCTGTTCCTCTACCCCTCCATCCCTCTGTATTCCTCTGTTCCTCTACCCCTCCATCCCTCTGTATTCCTCTGTTCCTCTACCCCTCCATCCCTCCGTAATCCTCTGTTCCTCCATCCCTCCGTATTCCTCTGTTCCTCTACCCCTCCATCCCTCCGTAATCCTCTGTTCCTCTACCCCTCCATCCCTCCGTATTCCTCTGTTCCTCTACCCCTCCATCCCTCCGTATTCCTCTGTTCCTCTACCCCTCCATCCCTCCGTAATCCTCTGTACCTCTACCCCTCCATCCCTCTGTTCCTCTGTTCCTCCATCCCTCCGTATCCCTCTGTTCCTCTGTTCCTCCATCCCTCCGTAATCCTCTGTTCCTCTACCCCTCCATCCCTCTGTATTCCTCTGTTCCTCTACCCCTCCATCCCTCTGTATTCCTCTGTTCCTCTGTTCTTCCATCCCTCTGTATTCCTCTGTTCCTCTGTTCCTCCATCCCTCCGTATCCCTCTGTTCCTCTGTTCCTCCATCCCTCCGTAATCCTCTGTTCCTCTACCCCTCCATCCCTCCGTATTCCTCTGTTCCTCTACCCCTCCATCCCTCTGTATTCCTCTGTTCCTCTACCCCTCCATCCCTCTGTATTCCTCTGTTCCTCTGTTCCTCCATCCCTCCGTATTCCTCTGTTCCTCCATCCCTCCGTAATCCTCTGTTCCTCTACCCCTCCATCCCTCTGTATTCCTCTGTTCCTCTACCCCTCCATCCCTCCGTAAGCCTCTGTACCTCTACCCCTCCATCCCTCTGTATTCCTCTGTTCCTCTGTTCCTCCATCCCTCCGTATTCCTCTGTTCCTCTACCCCTCCATCCCTCCGTATTCCTCTGTTCCTCTGTTCCTCTGTTCCTCCATCCCTCTGTATTCCTCTGTTCCTCCATCCCTCTGTGTTCCTCTGTTCCTCTGTTCCTCTACCCCTCCATCCCTCCGTATTCCTCTGTTCCTCTACCCCTCCATCCCTCCGTATTCCTCTGTTCCTCTACCCCTCCATCCCTCCGTATTCCTCTGTTCCTCTGTTCCTCTGTTCCTCTGTTCCTCCATCCCTCTGTATTCCTCTGTTCCTCTGTTCCTCCATCCCTCTGTATTCCTCTGTTCCTCCATCCCTCCGTATTCCTCTGTTCCTCTACCCCTCCATCCCTCCGTATTCCTCTGTTCCTCTGTTCCTCCATCCCTCCGTATTCCTCTGTTCCTCTGTTCCTCCGTCCCTCCGTATTCCTCTGTTCCTCTACCCCTCCATCCCTCCGTATTCCTCTGTTCCTCCAACCCTCCATCCCTCCGTATTCCTCTGTTCCTCTACCCCTCCATCCCTCCGTAATCCTCTGTTCCTCTACCCCTCCATCCCTCCGTATTCCTCTGTTCCTCTACCCCTCCATCCCTCCGTATCCCTCTGTTCCTCTACCCCTCCATCCCTCCGTGTTCCTCTGTTCCTCTACCCCTCCATCCCTCCGTATCCCTCTGTTCCTCTACCCCTCCATCCCTCCGTGTTCCTCTACCCCTCCATCCCTCCGTATTCCTCTGTTCCTCTACCCCTCCATCCCTCCGTATTCCTCTGTTCCTCTGTTCCTCTGTTCCTCCATCCCTCCGTATTCCTCTGTTCCTCTGTTCCTCCATCCCTCCGTATTCCTCTGTTCCTCTACCCCTCCATCCCTCCGTATTCCTCTGTTCCTCTACCCCTCCATCCCTCTGTTCCTCTACCCCTCCATCCCTCCGTAATCCTCTGTTCCTCTGTTCCTCCATCCCTCCGTATTCCTCTGTTCCTCTACCCCTCCATCCCTCCGTATTCCTCTGTTCCTCTGTTCCTCCATCCCTCCGTATTCCTCTGTTCCTCTACCCCTCCATCCCTCCGTATTCCTCTGTTCCTCTACCCCTCCATCCCTCCGTATTCCTCTGTTCCTCTACCCCTCCATCCCTCTGTTCCTCTGTTCCTCCATCCCTCCGTATTCCTCTGTTCCTCTACCCCTCCATCCCTCTGTATTCCTCTGTTCCTCTACCCCTCCATCCCTCCGTATTCCTCTGTTCCTCTACCCCTCCATCCCTCCGTAATCCTCTGTGCCTCTACCCCTCCATCCCTCCGTATTCCTCTGTTCCTCTGTTCCTCCATCCCTCCGTATTCCTCTGTTCCTCTACCCCTCCATCCCTCTGTATTCCTCTGTTCCTCTACCCCTCCATCCCTCCGTATTCCTCTGTTCCTCTACCCCTCCATCCCTCCGTATTCCTCTGTTCCTCTACCCCTCCATCCCTCTGTTCCTCTGTTCCTCTACCCCTCCATCCCTCCGTAATCCTCTGTTCCTCTACCCCTCCATCCCTCCGTAATCCTCTGTTCCTCTACCCCTCCATCCCTCCGTATTCCTCTGTTCCTCCATCCCTCCGTATTCCTCCATGCCCTACCCCTCCCAGAGTCATAAATACAGCAGATGGTGTCATAAAGGATCAATTAATTTCCCTGTTTGTGCCAGTTCCTCCCCCCACCCTTCCTCCCTCCAAACCACCCTGGCTAGGTAAGTGGAGCTTGGATGGTCCCTACGCCAGCTTCTGGATGAATGAAACTTTGATGGTTATCAGACAGCCAGGCAGGCCAGGGCCCAGATCTCTGGAGGAACTCAGGGAAGCAGACAGCCAGGCAGGCCAGGGCCCAGATCTCAGGAGGAACTCAGGGAAGCAGACAGGCAGGCAGGCCAGGGCCCAGATCTCTGGAGGAACTCAGGGAAGCAGACAGCCAGGCAGGCCAGGGCCCAGATCTCTGGAGGAACTCAGGGAAGCAGACAGGCAGGCAGGCCAGGGCCCAGATCTCTGGAGGAACTCAGGGAAGCAGACAGCCAGGCAGGCCAGGGCCCAGATCTCTGGAGGAACTCAGGGAAGCAGACAGGCAGGCAGGCCAGGGCCCAGATCTCAGGAGGAACTCAGGGAAGCAGACAGGCAGGCCAGGGCCCAGATCTCAGGAGGACCTCAGGGAAGCAGCCAGGCAGGCCAGGGCCCAGATCTCTGGAGGAACTCAGGGAAGCAGACAGAGGATCCGGTTCCTGTTGGAACAGACATAAGGGAGTCTTTTTGCTGAATCTAACCTGACAGACACACTGGAGAGGACTGGATCAGGGAGAGAGGACCCAGCAGAACTGTAGAGGACTGGATCAGGGAGAGAGGACCCAGCAGTACTGTAGAGTACTGGATCAGGGAGAGAGGACCCAGCAGAACTGGAGAGGACTGGATCAGGGATAGAGGACCCAGCAGAACTGGAGAGGACTGGATCAGGGAGAGAGGACCCAGCAGAACTGCAGAGGACTGGATCAGGGAGAGAGGTCCCAGCAGAACTGGAGAGGACTGGATCAAGGAGAGAGGACCCAGCAGAACTGTAGGGGACTGGATCAGGGAGAGAGGACCCAGCAGTACTGTAGAGGACTGGATCAGGGAGAGAGGACCCAGCAGTACTGTAGAGGACTGGATCAGGGAGAGAGGAAGGCAGAACTGTAGGGGACTGGATCAGGGAGAGAGGACCCAGCAGAACTGTAGAGGACTGGATCAGGGAGAGAGGACCCAGCAGAACTGGAGAGGACTGGATCAGGGAAAGAGGACCCAGCAGAACTGGAGAGGACTGGATCAGGGAGAGAAGACCCAGCAGAACTGGAGAGGACTGGATCAGGGAGAGAGGACCCAGCAATACTGTAGAGGACTGGATCAGGGAGAGAGGACCCAGCAGAACTGTAGAGGACTGGATCAGGGAGAGAGGACCCAGCAGAACTGGAGAGGACTGGATCAGGGAGAGAGGACCCAGCAGTACTGTAGAGGACTGGATCAGGGAGAGAGGACCCAGCAGAACTGTAGAGGACTGGATCAGGGAGAGAGGACCCAGCAGTACTGTAGAGGACTGGATCAGGGAGAGAGGACCCAGCAGAACTGGAGAGGACTGGATCAGGGAGAGAGGACCCAGCATAACTGTAGAGGACTGGATCAGGGAGAGAGGACCCAGCAGAACTGTAGAGGACTGGATCAGGGAGAGAGGACCCAGCAGAACTGGAGAGGACTGGATCAGGGAGAGAGGACCCAACAGACATTAGTTGGAGACAGGAGGAGGGGGTAGGGAGTGGGGACTCATTCCAGCTGTAGCAGGGAGAGTGTAGAATGCAGGAGGGAGTGTGGGACTCATTCCAGCTGTAGCAGGGAGAGTGTAGATTGCAGGAGGGAGTGTGGACCAGCATTAATAGTCCTGTCTGGTTTGATTATACAGCCCAGCTTTACGACCTCTTCAGGACCACTGACAGCTGCTCTCTGAGTGATGGAGAACCTCTTCCTCTATAGGACCACTGACAGCTGCTCTCTGAGTGATGGAGAACCTCTTCCTCTAAAGGACCACTGACAGCTGCTCTCTGAGTGATGGAGAACCTCTTCCTCTATAGGACCACTGACAGCTGCTCTCTAAGTGATGAAGAACCTCTTCCTCTATAGGACCACTGACAGCTGCTCTCTGAGTGATGGAGAACCTCTTCCTCTATAGGACCACTGACAGCTGCTCTCTGAGTGATGGAGAACCTCTTCCTCTATAGGACCACTGACAGCTGCTCTCTGAGTGATGGAGAACCTCTTCCTCTATAGGACCACTGACAGCTGCTCTCTGAGTGATGGAGAACCTCTTCCTCTAAAGGACCACTGACAGCTGCTCTCTGAGTGATGGAGAACCTCTTCCTCTATAGGACCACTGACAGCTGCTCTCTGAGTGATGAAGAACCTCTTCCTCTATAGGACCACTGACAGCTGCTCTCTGAGTGATGGAGAACCTCTTCCTCTATAGGACCACTGACAGCTGCTCTCTGAGTGATGGAGAACCTCTTCCTCTATAGGACCACTGACAGCTGCTCTCTGAGTGATGGAGAACCTCTTCCTCTATAGGACCACTGACAGCTGCTCTCTGAGTGATGGAGAACCTCTTCCTCTATAGGACCACTGACAGCTGCTCTCTGAGTGATGGAGAACCTCTTCCTCTATAGGACCACTGACAGCTGCTCTCTGAGTGATGGAGAACCTCTTCCTCTATAGGACCACTGACAGCTGCTCTCTGAGTGATGGAGAACCTCTTCCTCTATAGGACCACTGACAGCTGCTCTCTGAGTGATGGAGAACCTCTTCCTCTATAGGACCACTGACAGCTGCTCTCTGAGTGATGGAGAACCTCTTCCTCTATAGGACCACTGACAGCTGCTCTCTGAGTGATGGAGAACCTCTTCCTCTATAGGACCACTGACAGCTGCTCTCTGAGTGATGGAGAACCTCTTCCTCTATAGGACCACTGACAGCTGCTCTCTGAGTGATGGAGAACCTCTTCCTCTATAGGACCACTGACAGCTGCTCTCTGAGTGATGGAGAACCTCTTCCTCTATAGGACCACTGACAGCTGCTCTCTGAGTGATGGAGAACCTCTTCCTCTATAGGACCACAGACAGCTGCTCTCTGAGTGATGGAGAACCTCTTCCTCTATAGGACCACTGACAGCTGCTCTCTGAGTGATGGAGAACCTCTTCCTCTATAGGACCACTGACAGCTGCTCTCTAAGTGACGGAGAACCTCTTCCTCTATAGGACCACTGACAGCTGCTCTCTGAGTGACGGAGAACCTCTTCCTCTATAGGACCACTGACAGCTGCTCTCTGAGTGACGGAGAACCTCTTCCTCTATAGGACCACTGACAGCTGCTCTCTGAGTGACGGAGAACCTCTTCCTCTATAGGACCACTGACAGCTGCTCTCTGAGTGATGTAGAACCTCTTCCTCTATAGGACCACTGACAGCTGCTCTCTGAGTGATGGAGAACCTCTTCCTCTATAGGACCACTGACAGCTGCTCTCTAAGTGACGAAGAACCTCTTCCTCTATAGGACCACTGACAGCTGCTCTCTGAGTGACGGAGAACCTCTTCCTCTATAGGACCACTGACAGCTGCTCTCTGAGTGATGGAGAACCTCTTCCTCTATAGGACCACTGACAGCTGCTCTCTGAGTGATGGAGAACCTCTTCCTCTATAGGACCACTGACAGCTGCTCTCTGAGTGATGTAGAACCTCTTCCTCTATAGGACCACTGACAGCTGCTCTCTGAGTGATGGAGAACCTCTTCCTCTATAGGACCACTGACAGCTGCTCTCTAAATATGTCTTCCTCAGAGCTGTTTCTGAACTGGTGTTGTTGTTTTTCCTCCCAGGTATTTCCCCGAGGTGGTAAAGGACGGCCTCACCAACCAGCTGAACAACCCAGAGGTGGCGGTGGACATCACTAGACCGGACACTCTGATTCGCCAACAGATCATGACACTCAGAGTGATGACCAACAAGCTGAGAAACGCCTACAACGGCTACGACATCTTCTTCCAGGACTCCAGTAAGTCAGCCGCTCTGTGTTCCAAACGGTACCCTGTTCTCTCTGTAGTGCACTACCAGGGCCCATAGGGAATATGGCTCTGTTCTCTCTGTAGTGCACTACCAGGGCCCATAGGGAATAGGGCTCTATAGTGCACTACCAGGGCCCATAGGGAATAGGGCTCTGTTCTCTCTGTAGTGCACTACCAGGGCCCATAGGGAATATGGCTCTGTTCTCTCTGTAGTGCACTACCAGGGCCCATAGGGAATATGGCTCTGTTCTCTCTGTAGTGCACTACCAGGGCCCATAGGGAATATGGCTCTGTTCTCTCTGTAGTGCACTACCAGGGCCCATAGGGAATATGGCTCTATTCTCTCTATAGTGCACTACCTTGACCAGGACCCATAGGGAATAGGGCTCTATTCTCTCTGTAGTGCACTAGCTTGACCAGGGCCCATAGGGAATAGGGCTCTATAGTGCACTACCTTGACCAGGGCCCATAGGGAATAGGGCTCTGTAGTGCACTACCTTGACCAGGGCCCATAGGGAATAGGGCTCTATTCTCTTTGTAGTGCACTACCTTGACCAGGGCCCATAGGGAATAGGGCTCTATAGTGCACTACCTTGACTAGGGCCCATAGGGAATAGGGCTCTGTTCTCTCTGTAGTGCACTACCAGGGCCCATAGGGAATATGGCTCTGTTCTCTCTGTAGTGCACTACCAGGGCCCATAGGGAATATGGCTCTGTTCTCTCTATAGTGCACTACCAGGGCCCATAGGGAATATGGCTCTGTTCTCTCTGTAGTGCACTACCAGGGCCCATAGGGAATAGGGCTCTGTTCTCTCTATAGTGCACTACCAGGGCCCATAGGGAATATGGCTCTGTCTCTCTGTATAGG
>NW_024059752.1:0-78665 GCF_016432855.1 Salvelinus namaycush
CCGCTGTAGTGGATAGAGAAATGTTAGAGACCCCCTCTCCGCTGTAGTGGATAGAGAAATGGTAGAGACCCCCTCTCCGCTGTAGTGGATAGAGAAATGTTAGAGACCACCTCTCCGCTGTAGTGGATAGAGAAATGTTAGAGACCCCCTCTCCGCTGTAGTGGATAGAGAAATGTTAGAGACCCCCTCTCCGCTGTAGTGGATAGAGAAATGTTAGAGACCCCCTCTCCGCTGTAGTGGCTAGAGAAATGTGAGAGATCCCCTCTCCGCTGTAGTGGATAGAGAAATGTTAGAGACCCCCTCTCTGCTGTAGTGGCTAGAGAAATGTTAGAGACCCCCTCTCCGCTGTATTGGATAGAGAAATGTTAGAGACCCCCTCTCTGCTGTATTGGATAGAGAAATGTTAGAGACCCCCTCTCCGCTGTAGTGGCAGTGGCTAGAGAAATGTTAGAGACCCCCTCTATGCTGTAGTGGCAGTGGCTAGAGAAATGTTAGAGACCCCCTCTCCGCTGCAGTGGCAGTGGCTAGAGAAATGTTAGAGACCCCCTCTCCGCTGTAGTGGATAGAGAAATGTTAGAGACCCCCTCTCCGCTGTAGTGGATAGAGAGATGTTAGAGACCCCCTCTCTGCTGTAGTGGCTAGAGAAATGTTAGAGACCCCCTTTCCGCTGTAGTGGATAGAGAAATGTTAGAGACCTCCTCTCTGCTGTAGTGGCAGTGGCTAGATAAATGGTAGAGACCCCTCTATGCTGTAGTGGCTAGAGAAATGGTAGAGACCCCTCTATGCTGTAGTGGCTAGAGAAATGTTAGAGACTCCCTCTCCGCTGTAGTGGATAGAGAAATGTTAGAGACCCCCTCTCCGCTGTAGTGGCTAGAGAAATGTTGGAGACCCCCTCTCCGCTGTAGTGGCTAGAGAAATGTTAGAGACTCCCTCTCCGCTGTAGTGGATAGAGAAATGTTAGAGACTCCCTCTCCGCTGTAGTGGATAGAGAAATGTTAGAGACCCCCTCTCCGCTGTAGTGGATAGAGAAATGTTAGAGACTCCCTCTCCGCTGTAGTGGATAGAGAAATGTTAGAGACCCCCTCTCTGCTGTAGTGGCAGTGGCTAGAGAAATGTTAGAGACCCCCTCTATGCTGTAGTGGCAGTGGCTAGAGAAATGTTAGAGACCCCCTCTCCGCTGCAGTGGCAGTGGCTAGAGAAATGTTAGAGACCCCCTCTCCGCTGTAGTGGATAGAGAAATGTTAGAGACCCCCTCTCCGCTGTAGTGGATAGAGAGATGTTAGAGACCCCCTCTCTGCTGTAGTGGCTAGAGAAATGTTAGAGACCCCCTTTCCGCTGTAGTGGATAGAGAAATGTTAGAGACCTCCTCTCTGCTGTAGTGGCAGTGGCTAGATAAATGGTAGAGACCCCTCTATGCTGTAGTGGCTAGAGAAATGGTAGAGACCCCTCTATGCTGTAGTGGCTAGAGAAATGTTAGAGACTCCCTCTCCGCTGTAGTGGATAGAGAAATGTTAGAGACCCCCTCTCCGCTGTAGTGGCTAGAGAAATGTTGGAGACCCCCTCTCCGCTGTAGTGGCTAGAGAAATGTTAGAGACTCCCTCTCCGCTGTAGTGGATAGAGAAATGTTAGAGACTCCCTCTCCGCTGTAGTGGATAGAGAAATGTTAGAGACCCCCTCTCCGCTGTAGTGGATAGAGAAATGTTAGAGACTCCCTCTCCGCTGTAGTGGATAGAGAAATGTTAGAGACCCCCTCTCTGCTGTAGTGGCTAGAGAAATGTTAGAGACCCCCTCTCTGCTGTAGTGGCTAGAGAAATGTTAGAGACCCCCTCTCCGCTGTAGTGGATAGAGAAATGTTAGAGACCCCCTCTCTGCTGTAGTGGCAGTGGCTAGAGAAATGTTAGAGACGCCCTCTATGCTGTAGTGGCAGTGGCTAGAGAAATGGTAGAGACCCCTCTATGCTGTAGTGGCTAGAGAAATGGTAGAGACCACTCTATGCTGTAGTGGCTAGAGAAATGTTAGAGACCCCCTCTCCGTTGTAGTGGATAGAGAAATGTTAGAGACCCCCTCTCCGCTGTAGAGGATAGAGAAATGTTAGAGACTCCCTCTCCGCTGTAGTGGCTAGAGAAATGTTAGAGACCCCCTCTCCGCTGTAGTGGATAGAGAAATGGTAGAGACCCCCTCTCCGCTGTAGTGGATAGAGAAATGTTAGAGACCCCCTCTCCGCTGTAGTGGATAGAGAAATGTTAGAGACCCCCTCTCCGCTGTAGTGGATAGAGAAATGTTAGAGACCCCCTCTCCGCTGTAGTGGATAGAGAAATGTTAGAGACCCCCTCTCCGCTGTAGTGGCTAGAGAAATGTGAGAGATCCCCTCTCCGCTGTAGTGGCTAGAGAAATTTTAGAGACCCCCTCTCCGCTGTAGTGGATAGAGAAATGGTAGAGACCCCCTCTCCGCTGTAGTGGATAGGGAAATGTTAGAGACCCCCTCTCTGCTGTAGTGGCTAGATAAATGTTAGAGACCCCCTCTCCACTGTAGCGGATAGAGAAATGTTAGAGACCCCCTCTCTGCTGTAGTGGATAGAGAAATGTTAGAGACCCCCTCTCTGCTGTAGTGGCTAGAGAAATGTTAGAGACCCCCTCTCCGCTGTATTGGATAGAGAAATGTTAGAGACCCCCTCTCTGCTGTATTGGATAGAGAAATGTTAGAGACCCCCTCTCCGCTGTAGTGGCAGTGGCTAGAGAAATGTTAGAGACCCCCTCTATGCTGTAGTGGCAGTGGCTAGAGAAATGTTAGAGACCCCCTCTCCGCTGTAGTGGCAGTGGCTAGAGAAATGTTAGAGACCCCCTCTATGCTGTAGTGGCAGTGGATAGAGAAATGTTAGAGACCCCCTCTCCGCTGTAGTGGCTAGAGAAATGTTAGAGACTCCCTCTCCGCTGTAGTGGATAGAGAAATGTTAGAGACCCCCTCTCTGCTGTAGTGGCTAGAGAAATGTTAGAGACCCCCTCTCTGCTGTAGTGGCTAGAGAAATGTTAGAGACCCCCTCTCCACTGTAGCGGATAGAGAAATGTTAGAGACCCCCTCTCTGCTGTAGTGGCTAGAGAAATGTTAGAGACCCCCTCTCTGCTGTAGTGGCTAGAGAAATGTTAGACTCCCTCTCCGCTGTAGTGGATAGAGAAATGTTAGAGACCCCCTCTCCGCTGTATTGGATAGAGAAATGTTAGAGACCCCCTCTCCGCTGTTGTGGCAGTGGCTAGAGAAATGTTAGAGACCCCCTCTATGCTGTAGTGGCAGTGGCTAGAGAAATGGTAGAGACCCCTCTATGCTGTAGTGGCTAGAGAAATGGTAGAGAACCCTCTATGCTGTAGTGGCTAGAGAAATGTTAGAGACTCCCTCTCCGCTGTAGTGGTAGTGACTAGAGAAATGATAGAAAATACTGAGTGGTGTTGCCATGGGCTCAGTGCTATTATATGCCATCACAGCGAGGCCCCTCTCAGCTATGAATAATGGAGACCCTCGGATAGAAACAGCAGTTCTCCAGACACCAAACAAAAATGGCCTTTTGTGGCTGGAGAAAATCACAACAAGCCCCTGTCCAACAGTAGCCTCAATGTGTCTGTATGTAATACTAAGGTGTGGGGGATGGCAGGGACTGCTGCTGCCATTGCCGCGGCGATAATGGTAATTGTTTCTTTTTCCTTATTTTTTCCTCTCATAAAAATTCCCCAGGACTTTACCTTGGCTAGGGGTTGGTCCATTGAACCGGTGCTGTGAAAGTTAGGTTGACCCGCGCCAGGCAGAGCTGGCTGACTAGGTCTCTCTCTTATCAAGCCTCTCTACTGGACCGCTAGCCTCTCCCCAGGGGGCCATTCCTGCTTAGCAGTGTTTTCTGCATGCACAGCCAAACCAGCCCAGCACACTCGGCAGCCCCCCACGTTGTCCTACTTCCATAGATTGTTCAAGTGAGCAGGAAAAAAGGGATGTGGAAAGATATGGAGACAATGTAAGAAATAATAACAGGAGAAAGAGAGAGAGAGAGATACAGGAAGAGTGTGTGTGAGCGAGAGTTAGGGAGAGAGAGAGAATGCTCGTGTATCTTTCTGCAGAGAGATAAAGCGTAATATAAAACACATAGTCCCGGCTGACACAGAGTGAACATGACTGAATGAGATGGCACATTACATTAATTATGTAAGGGGCCTCTGTTCAAGCAGTGCCGAGTCTCGCTGGGAAGAGACGGAGATGGGATGCGTCCTAAATTGCGCCCTACTCCCTATTTAGTGCACAACGTTTGACCAGGGCCCATAGGCAGAGCCATAGAGCTCTGGTCAAAAGTAGTGCACTTTATATGGAAAAGGGTACCATTTGGGATGAAGCCAAGGAGTCTGGAGATGTTAGTGTATTCTATGCCTCGGTGTGCTGGGCCCAGCTGTTTAGAGAAAGACACATTGATTTGTTGAGCTCAGGCTGCCGGATGTCCAGGTGGGTTCATGGTCTGATGGGTACTGAGCTATTGTGTTGGGTTTCCTGAGCGAATAAAACACCACACAATAAAATACAAAATGTAAGGGTTGGTTTATGGTCACACTAGGGTGAGAGTGGAGTTGCTATGTGTAAAGTGCATTGACCTGAGGTATATTGGAAGATGTTGTCTGTCAATGCCCAATCGCACATCCATTCCCCTCAACATTATTTGGTCATGTGTTAGATTGTGCTAGGGCATGAACGTGTATTGCAATACTGAAATCATCTCAATAAAATAGTAGTGTTAAGTAGCATGTGCAGCACGTTACACATCGACGTTGTCCTTTGTTACAGTAGTGTTCCTGAAAATACTATTCTAATATATTCCAACTCTGGTTCTACAAACTCCACAAATAGACTAATTTGAGAACTGTCCAATAAGTGTCTCCCTGGAGATGAGCAGAAAACCTCAGGACCTCAGCTTTTCCTGTTCTTTTCTCAGAGATCATTTCATCCTGCCTACACTGCCGATTGGTTAACATCCTCCTGCCTCACCCTACTCCTCCCTCTCCATCCCTCAACCCCAAAAGCCCAGCTCTTCCTTGTCTCCCCACCACAGATGTCATTTACTGTCTGCGTTTGTCCCCCCTCGCTCCCTCTCTCAGACTCAAGGGTTTTTGCCAAGCAAATTAGCTCGCTAGCTCGGTCAAGCTTAAACACAGCAGAAATGCGCCATTTGATACAGTGTATTTAAAGATGTCCTTCCTTCCGCTGCCGATGCCATTATGGAAAGGAAATTTGTGTTCTAGGGGTGCGTGCCACTGTTGTTGTGGGCCTGCAGTGAGCCAGGTTAATCTGAGGGTCTGCCATTAGGAGGCCAACTTTAGTGGGTGAGCACCACTACAATGGCTTCTTCGGCATCTAATGAGCCGGTTGCCCATGATGCTATACAGTTAAGGCTCTGATAGGTTGACCTGGCTATGTGTGTGTGTGTCCTCCACTACCCTCTTAGCCCGGTTTGTCCTGGTTCAGCCCAGCTCAACTCATCTTAGCTTAACTCTCCATGCATGTACGCCTGTTTAAGATCCAGTCGAGGTGGGCTGTCGTCGAATCAGAGCCCCGGGCAGCTCACATAGCGTATTGACCCCCCCCCCCCCCCCCCCCCCCCCATCACATGAATTATTACAACGTACTGATCCAAGTCGCCTACATCACACCAGATCAGTCATGATCACAATGAAACCTGCCCTTCTGAGTGTCCCCTATCTCCCTCTATCTCCATACTCCACATTCCCAGTAAAGGCTAAGCTCCCGGAGCCAGCGATGGCATTTTTTGTACAGGCTTCTGTGACCTCTAGTTGCCATTGATGGTCATATCTCCTACACTCTTAGAAAAAAGGGTTCTAAAATGGTTCTTCGGCTGTCCCCATAGGAGAACCCTTTTTGGTTCCAGGTAGAACTATTTTGTGTTCCATGTAAAACCCTCTGTGGAAAGGGTTCTACATGGAACCCAATAGGATTCTACCTGGAACCAAAAGGTTTCTTCAAAGGGTTCTCCTATGGGGACAGCCGAAGAACCCTTTTAGAACCTTTTTTTCTAAGAGTGTAGGAGATATAACCATCAATGGCAACTAGAGGTCACAGAAGCCTGTACAAAAAATGCCATCGCTGGCTCCGGGGGTATATATAAAACACTGTATGATAGGGTGTGGAAATGTGCCTCCCAGCAAAATAGAATTAGTCGCCAGACAGGGCGCGTGGAAAAACCATCCCACCAGCCCACCACGCGTATGTCATCATGACAACGAGCTCGTGCTCGTTACCACTATATCAAGCAGTCCATTGGCTCGCCGCTTCTGCCTTTGAACAAAACAGTGCAGTAGGCAGTGATGACAAAGTGATTTATAAAAACAGCAAATGCTTTTGCTTTTTTTTCTCCTTCTCTCTTCTCTTCTCCCCACCGCAGTTACACAGCTGTTAAACAGATGCTGTTTGTACCAATTTAGAAGCCACTGCATTGTTTGTCAACACCAGTTTGGAGATTCATTCTTTAAAACAGGGGGAACCTGTGATGGAATGCACACGCGCCGGGTGTTGATGGAGCAGCAGAATGAAAAGGGAGGGGGAAAATGGAGGAAAGAGGGGAGAGGAGGCAGGGGATGGTTGGAGGAAAAATGCTCTTCTGGAATTTGGCATGATTTACCGTGTGGCTTTCAAAATAATTAATGAAAACACTACTTGTAAAAGAAATAGGCAACGGCTGTGGTGGTGGTTGTTGGTGTTGACCGGAGATATAAGTTAACCTGTCAGCTTGCGTTAGCCGCCGACAAGCCGCACCCGGGGCCTTCACGGAAGAGACTGGCCTGTCAGACACACTTACCCATCCGCTCGGCAGACTAGGTAGCAAATCACTTCCTTGATAAATTGACTGGTACTAATGCTCCAAAATGGAACCAGCTAGAGCAGCATGAAACCCCGCTCTCATGGTTCCCAATCCGTACGACAGTCTTAACATGGCTTCCCAGCGACTCTAATTTCCTCCATAATTAATAATCTGACTGATGGAAAAGAGGATGAGAGGAAGAGGAAGTCTGGAGGGGTCAGATACAGATAACAAAAAAGGAGAGATTTTTGGGAAGGGCAGATTTAATAAAAGCGATGTGCTGTATGTGAGACAAGAGAGAAAACAAGAGACGAGGAGAGGAAGGAGGAGAGAGGAAGGAGGGAAAACAGAGCATGGGGAGGAGAGATGGACTCATGGATGGGAGGAGGAGGAGGAGGACGGAGTAGAGTGAACCAGATGCTGTTGGGAGTAGGAGGCAGTGGAGGGAGAGGAATGAGTGGAGGGATAGGCCTCGGCTTCTGTGACGGTGCTGGGAGAATGATGGGCTTGTGCGGCGCGGTAAGGGTGCCCCTCCACTGTTTGTAAAAACAAGACCATCACACTCCATCTTGCGCTCCTGCAAGAGCCAGGGCTCGCGGCTGATTAATGGCACCGGCCGACTGAATTGGCTGGCTGGGTTGACAGCAGCGCTTGGACTCCCTGGTGGGTAGTAGTGGGGGAGACTGCCTCACTGGCAGGCCCCGCTCAAGCCCAGTGTTAGGATGGAAAATAGAGTTAGCCCTAGCACTAGCTAAAGCAGACCAGATAGCGTTAGCCATAACACTAGCTAAAGCAGACCAGATAGCGTTAGCCCTAGCACTAGCTAAAGCAGACCAGAAAGCGATACCCCTAGCACTAGCTAAAGCAGACAAACCTGTAAAGGCCCTGACCCACTGTGTCTAGGTAAGCCACGACCAAGTTAATCAGGGTTGTGCTCATTGGGGTACTGTTTTCTTCCGTTTTGGTGCCTAATGAACACAACCCAGGTTTTCAGTACAGTCCAAGGTTGCCTGAGAATTCAAATTCAGCTCCAGCACCAACCAACCACACAGACACTCAATTCCACCAGTTCCCTGTTTCTGAAATGCCTCTCTCCAATTTGTCTGCTGAGGGAGCTTCTGCATTAGCGGTTGAGCATTGAGAGGCTGCGGCAACAATTTAGATGTAATCTTGATAATTTAGTGTGTGGCTGGTAGAATGGAAAATGAATATGGAGAGCAATTAGAAAACAGCAATTCCACTGTCACAGATAGGGACTGGCACTTCGAGTGCAGGAAACGCAGGGGCTTGGTTTGTGGTGCATGAGGAGTAATGTCACATAGACAGACAGACAGACAGACAGACAGACAGACAGACAGACAGACAGACAGACAGACAGACAGACAGACAGACAGACAGACAGACAGACAGACAGAGACAGACAGACAGACAGACAGACAGACAGAGACAGACAGACAGACAGACAGACAGAGACAGACAGACAGAGACAGACAGAGACAGACAGAGACAGACAGACAGACAGACAGAGACAGACAGACAGACAGAGACAGACAGAGACAGACAGACAGACAGACAGAGACAGACAGACAGACAGACAGACAGACAGACAGACAGACAGACAGACAGACAGACAGACAGACAGACAGACAGACAGACAGAGACAGACAGAAACAGACAGACAGAGACAGACAGAGACAGACAGACAGAGACAGACAGAGACAGACAGAGACAGACAGAGACAGACAGACAGAGACAGACAGACAGAGACAGACAGACAGACAGAGACAGACAGACAGACAGACAGACAGACAGACAGACAGACAGACAGACAGACAGACAGACAGACAGACAGACAGACAGACAGACAGACAGACAGACAGACAGACAGACAGACAGACAGACATGGAGGAAGAGAGGCGGTCCGCCACCAGCCTTGTCCTTAAATGGGTCAGCGGGTGGATAACTGCTCTGTTGATTTCATTCTCATTTCATACCAGTCAGCCACAACCAGCACCACTCATGCAGCGATGTGAAAGAGACAAAACAAAATGGCAACCTTGGCGGTTTGCTCTTTCGCTCTCTCTCAGAGACTATTATTTTGTCCTCTCGCAAAGATAATCTTCAAATGCATTGTTTCAGCAATTGGACAGAGACAGCAATATCAACGATGGCATGGGGGTGAAACAACAACCACAGACTGACAGTAGAAAGTAAAGCTTTTTGAGGGCGAAATAAATGAAAAGTTGAAAGTAGCGTCTGATGAATGATTTGGACATGATATCGTCTGACGATTTCCTGTATTTTGGGTCAGCATAAAGTGTTGCTACGGTATTATTGGGTTATTGTAATCATTATAAATTGCTCTAATCATTGCTAAATAAAGTGGTCTTACCCATAGGGAGACTATTAGTATATCCAATTATCTTGAAGCATATATCCTCATCCACCTTTTTCTAATACTACTTTTTATAGACTCTTACTGCTCTAAATTCTTTTTAGGGCTCATCGTTCAGCAAACCCAAACTGACTGAATGGTGTCATACAGAGGATCTCACAGCCCTATGGCCGCAATTAAGCCCTCCAATAGAAACAGAGTGTGCGTAGTCTCCAGAATCTGGGTTTGCATCAAGTCACCACTGGCTTTCTAGTTAGGACATTACTCTGCCTTCCTCCCCCTCATGTTGTAGGATTACATCACTGTTTTGAACCTGGAGGATCTCTTTTTGAACTTTTTGGAGGGAAAACAGTGTTTGTTTTTCAAGTGAGACCACATTACCCTGCCAAACAGGACGAGTTTAGGGGGTAGTCTTTTCTCCATATGATAAAAATACTTCCCTTATGTGTTCACTGTTAGGATATTTCATCCTTAGCCGTTCACCAATTCAGAAGATTCTCTCACTTTTGCTACATTAGCCACAAAAAAATAGTCCCTCCAGGTGTGCGACTAGGGAGGATCGTTAAACCCCACTAGCAACGGTAAACTGAGGGATGGCTGTGCAAGGCTCATAGAGCCACCCGCTGACTTCCTATCTGTCGAGACCTAAGGTTGTAACTCCTTCCCGTGAATGAGGATGGGGACAGGAAGTGAGGCGATTGAATGAGCGAGGCTACTAGTGCATGAATACAGCCGAGGATGCTGGAGTGAGGGGGAACAGGTGGGCTCTCTTCTTCATGCTGATGTAAACTGATGTTATTCCAGGTAAAACACAGACGATATCTACCAGGAAATTACGGCTTTTGAATTTGAAGTGGCAATATTTATTAATCGCCAACACAGTTCGACGTGTGCATAAGGACATACATATTTAAAGTGCTCCCCAAAGCCTTTGATACTTTTTGGAACTCCCAATTCGGAATTAAAAGCACAACATTTCCGATTTGTCAGCAGTGCTGAGGGACTTGGATCCTTGTGATTTTGTTATTTTCCCCTTCTCTCCATTTAACTTAATTTCTATTTCAAATCTGGAATGACTGAAAAACACAGGCGAGCTTCCGGCTCCCGACGGAGTGCCCTCAGTAATTAATAGGTATTAAATCCTAGTTAGGAAATGTTCCTACTGATATAGAACCGCTCTGTACTTTAAGTCTTTTTCCCGTAACTGATTAGCAAGCTTATTTTCCTGATGACTTTCAATAGGCATTCACAGCAGGAGGGTGCCTCCTTCTTGGTCTTCCTCTTGGCTTGTGGTGTTTCAGACCTCGGCAGAGCTATAAAGAGCTTTTAATTGCTTTGTTTGTGAGCATTAGATTTAGCTTCTTTAGATTTTTCCCAGTAAGAGATTGGGCTTTGTCAGGGGTTGACCGATGGCCCGTCGCTCTCCTTTCTTTTTCTTTCTTTTCAATGTTGTTCTGTCGTCTTCTAGGGGACCTTTGACTACGACATCTGCTTGTGTGGGAGCCTCTAAGCAGAGGCAGGATGTGAATGTTCTGTTGATGGCGCTCAGGCTTTCAGAACGATGTCAGTTACAACAGAACCGCTCTCTCTTCGGAGATCCCCCTAAAGGAAGGGGGTGAGAAAAGGGGTTTATTCACTGCTGTTGCATGGACGACTCAGTATAAAGCGTAGTGTTTGATTATGTCTTCTTTGTGTCCTGAGACCATTCAGTCAGGCTGCGGGAAAACAAGTTTCAAATCTATCAATCCAAGTCCCCTGGAAAATAAGGAAGAGCCTCATAAGAGAGCAGAAGTTTTGAAGGGGAGATTGGTATTGTGCAATATGCCAGGTGTTCTATAACCAGTCTCTTGATGCCAGGTGTTCTATAACCAGTCTCTTGATGCCAGGTGTTCTATAACCAGTCTCTTGATGCCAGGTGTTCTATAACCAGTCTTTTGATGCCAGGTGTTCTATAACCAGTCTCTTGATGCCAGGTGTTCTATAACCAGTCTTTTGATGCCAGGTGTCCTATAACCAGTCTCTTGATGCCAGGTGTTCTATAACCAGTCTTTTGATGCCAGGTGTTCTATAACCAGTCTCTTGATGCCAGGTGTCCTATAACCAGTCTCTTGATGCCAGGTGTTCTATAACCAGTCTTTTGATGCCAGGTGTCCTATAACCAGTCTTTTGATGCCAGGTGTTCTATAACCAGTCTTTTGATGCCAGGTGTCCTATAACCAGTATCTTGATGCCAGGTGTTCTATAACCAGTCTCTTGATGCCAGGTGTTCTATAACCAGTATTTTGATGCCAGGTGTCCTATAACCAGTCTCTTGATGCCAGGTGTTCTATAACCAGTCTCTTGATGCCAGGTGTTCTATAACCAGTCTCTTGATGCCAGGTGTTCTATAACCAGTCTTTTGATGCCAGGTGTCCTATAACCAGTCTCTTGATGCCAGGTGTTCTATAACCAGTCTCTTGATGCCAGGTGTTCTATAACCAGTCTTTTGATGCCAGGTGTCCTATAACCAGTCTCTTGATGCCAGGTGTTCTATAACCAGTCTTTTGATGCCAGGTGTCCTATAACCAGTCTCTTGATGCCAGGTGTTCTATAACCAGTCTCTTGATGCCAGGTGTTCTATAACCAGTCTTTTGATGCCAGGTGTTCTATAACCAGTCTCTTGATGCCAGGTGTTCTATAACCAGTCTCTGGCGCGAGCAGTATGGATAATGGTAAAGCTCAACCCCTTGTTGCCATGGTGATGACATTGACTATTGGTGATGAAAAGCCCTTTTCAAGATGTGGACTTGAGTGTGTTCACAGACCCTGGTAATTACAGACAAAACTTTGGCCACTTGAGCCACCAGTCGATCCAGAGCTTTATTTTCTATTCCTTTTTAATTTCACAATTTTCCCCTGTGCACATCGGAGTGTGTGGGCGGGAGCGGGTATGGATGTGCGTACGAAGAGAGGAAGGGAGTGAGGGAGGGTGTGGCCAGAGTACGCAGACACAGTCAATATGTGTCAAGGTACACAAACCTACACACACACACAGCAAAGCTCAAGGTAATCGTTTAGCACAGCTCTCCCATGAAACATTCATGATGGAATTGACGTTGGTCACCCATGGTCCTGGCTACCCGCTTGGCCTCTTGAGCTCTAGTGTCCCTGGCCATGAACGACCCCCATAATCCTATACTGAGATCAGCCATAGCATGGTTCAAATGGCCCACTAACCCAGCCAGTCATTCAGTCGTGTCAGTCTCATCAGATCACAGTTTATGAGGGAGACAGCTTCGGCAGCCTTGTCCCTGGAAGGCAATCTTTAAATATAGATTGGCACGCCCAAAGCAGAGGTGCCCCTCAGAGTGCAGAAAAGAGGGGAAGAAAACAGATAATTAGTGATTTTAATTAGGTGATCTGTCAAGCTGCGAGTGCCAGATCTAAACGTGTGGCGTGCTGAGGGTCGATGGCAATTCCTTCCCACAATCCCTTCCTGTCACCTTGGGCCTCTCTTGTGGGAGGAGGGCCCCTTGCCCCTAGGAGGCGAGGACCAATCGGGAGGATGAATGGTTAAGGTAAATGACTGTCTATTTGGCCTGTAACATGGTAGCTACAGTATACTGTAGATATTATTCATGTTATATTGTCTTTTTTCACAAATGCGACATCCTTTGATTCTCATGACAACACTTGCCCTTGACATGTGTTCAATATGTCTGTATAAAGCCATTATTTGCCTGCTTTGTGAGTGGGTGTGATTTGGTGAGAGGCTAACACTCTTTGATGGTATTTGTAAACACGAGAGCGTCTTGAATGTGCCCTTGTTAGGTTATCAGTCCAGATGGCCAATAATCAAATATGTATGGATTCAAAGGCCTCAGCATCAAGTACTCACTCGACTGGCCTATGGATAAAAATCCTAAATTACAGTTCTTACTTAGATAACAAAGGCAGAGAAGAGGACGACAGCTCTTCAGTTCCAGACAAGAGTACTTGGATCTTTTTGTTGTTGTTCTAATGATACATCGTCCTGAAAGCCCTTCCCTCCGACACAAAGGATATGTAGTAATACAGACTTTTTGTCAGCATTAAAACATCATTAGATATTTATAACTCAGCGCCAGATGACAGACTGAGCTAGATGAACTAGGCAGCGATATGGCAACGCAGCTGGTGTCTCTTAGTGGTAATATTTAAACCCTGGCTTTCATCAAGTGTTGCTACAGAAAACCCAATTATGCATGAGCTGGAAATGGACTTTGATTTAACAGTACGTCCTTTAATTGACGCATTAGAAGTGCCTCAAACTTGCAGATCTCTATTCGTCTGGAAGTAACGGCAAGTCTTGTAGTCTTGTGTAAATGGCAGAAACACCAGACATGAGAGAGAAATTACCCACAGAAAATATGAACTGGGGCTGTTTGGGTTCGAATAAACTTTGCTTCATTTTTTAAAAGTCTCTGACATGTAGCTAAATAAAATGAAAGGAAAAGAAAGAATGCATGGGGAAATCCATGAAAGCAAAGTGTCAATGAGTTAAAGTCCTGGCAAATAGGCCAGTTCAACAGACAAATCTAATTATTCCCTTTTATTCCACCCACCCCCTTCTTCCCTCTCTTTGCAGACCCCAGCGAAGGCTTCCACTGCCAGGAAGAGTGTCGTATCCTGGGCCATTCGGACCGCTGCTGGATGCCCCGTGTGCCTGGTCCGGCCCGCGGCAAGTCGCCTGAGCACGGCCACCCACGTAACAACGTCATCGCCCTGTCTATTGAGGCCACCACCGTAGATGTGCCCCACTACGAGGACTGTGGCACCGGCACCATCAAAAGGACTTTTGCCACCTTCGGCAAGGATGGCCCAGAAGACCCCGAGCGGGGCGAGCTAAAGGGCAACAAGCGGACAATGATGGAGTCTCAGGTGTGCAGCCCCAAGGCCAACGGCGGCGCCGTGCGTGAGGCGGGCAACGGGCGCGAAGCAGCCAGTCCCATCACCTCCCCTGTGCACCTGAAGAGCCCGCTGGCCAAGGTGCCATCCGGCTACAACACGCTCAGGTGCCGTGGCGCCGAGCGCATTGCCAACCACAGCATGCTGCGGCAGCCCGAGGGGAAGGACAGCGAGCCGGCCGTCCGGGAGATCAACACTCTCCTCCACGACGGCAGCCATCTTGAGAAGGAGTCTCCCAGCAGCAAGCGCCTGAAGGACATTGTGCTCTAACGGGCCTCAGGGGAGCCTACTCACACACACACACACACACACACACACACACACACACACACACACACACACACACACACACACACACACACACACACACACACACACACACACACACACACACTGTAAACAAACACGTATATATATATATATATATATATACACACATACTCCGCCATAGCTGTGTGTACGCAGGAGAAAGTCAAGCCGATGAAAGAAAGAAAGAGAGAGAGAGAGAAAGACACAACTTGAGCGTAGTATACAGTACTAAGGACAAAGCCCAGATGTGGAATATTACTGGAAAATGCTGAGCTTCATGTTGTGTTCCTCCAGAAAAGTGAAGGCCGTGGATGTGGCTTTGTTGTAGTCGCAGTACTTTTGTTTGCTTTTCCGTTCGTTTTCTGCAGCCAGTGGACAGGCAGGTTGCTGTTGACTGTGTGACTTGCCCCTTCGGCCGGATTCTGCCTCTCCCCTGTTCAGATTTATGAGGACCTGACACCTACAGTGACGGATAAAAAAAGTACAGAACTTTATGCCTTTTGACTGTTTTTGCATCACTAACTGAGATTGCCTTCTTTGGTTTTGTCTCGGCTGCCAAATTGACTCCTCGTTTCCTTTGTAAAGCTCCCCACAGTGCAACAGACGGCGACAGACAGACATGCACATGATCCTTCTTCTGTGAACCATTGCCTCTATGTGCATCTTGAACAGTGCGCAGTAGTGAAGACGGAGAAGGGAAGGAACCCATTCCCAGTCTCATTTACTTCTCGGTCTGATAAGAGAATCCGTATTCTCTGTATACACCCCCCGTCCCCCCCGTCCCCGCTGGAGGACATCCCAGTGTCACCAGACTGTGAGGTCTGCACAGTATTTATGGTTTATCACTGATGGAGCTTAATGAACTCTTGCTATCTGCCCAGGCACTCCCAACACTGGGAAGTGGGACAGACTTTCGACTGAGCTATGAGGAAGATAAAAAAAGACTTATTGCTTTTGAAATCTCCTGTGTTCATTCTTGATTGTAGCCAGTGGAGCACAATTAGAACTTTGTGCTCTGGTCTTGTACTTTTCTGACTTTTGACTATGGGGCTAGGATAGAAGGGATCGTCACTCACGTCTTGCTATGTGGAACTCTGTATAGGGTTTACTATTATCATTTTTAATAACCTGTTGTTATGTGACAATCCCTTTAATGTTTTGTTTCAAGAGTAAAAAAATTAAAAATAAACATTGGTGTTCAACTGAAGCTACAGTAGCGTTGTTACACAAACAAAAACATAAAAAACATATGCCAAAATATATTTTATAAATAATTTAAAAATGTATAATGAGAATATTTAATTCTGTGTAGTTATTTTATCAGTAAGTTATACTTGAAATTAACTGGTTTTTGTTTATTTGGCTTTTTTTTAATAATTATGCTTATTTTTCAAAATGAACTTGGTTTTTTGTTTTTGTTTACTGTGTTACCCCTGGCAACTGTTGACTTGCAGTCTACCTTGTTGTAAAGAGTTTATTATTGGTCAGTTC
Organism: Salvelinus namaycush; assembly: GCF_016432855.1. Taxonomy (NCBI): domain Eukaryota; kingdom Metazoa; phylum Chordata; class Actinopteri; order Salmoniformes; family Salmonidae; genus Salvelinus; species Salvelinus namaycush. Next base: position 15,964 of record NW_024059752.1, read on the forward strand.
TTGTGCCATCAAGTTTCTGTGTGGACAAATAGAAAATGTAAAAAATACAAAAAATATTGCAATTTCAGCACCAATAGTAGTGTGTCAGTTCAATGAGCTTAGAGTGAGATAGCAAAATAAACCAAAAGAGAAGCAAACAAAACCGTAAAGATTGCTTAATCTTAATATTTAAGTAAGAAGAAGATGGTTAAGCTAGTTTTTTAAGCTAGTGAGATAATTCCACCTATTTCTGTGTGTCTGTTTTTGGACTAAGGTTCCCTGTTAGTTCCTCACCTCAAAACTGGCCTTAGTGATATGAACCAGAGAATAGGCCCTGTCAACACTTCAAGTAAGAGACTAAGGGTGAAGGTATGCAGACTAGCTTTGCTCAACTGCTGTGCCATCATGTATCATCTCCTTTGAATTGAGTCTGAAAATATATTTAAGAACAGCAAGACAAACCTTTCAGTCATGACCAAACAGATTTGGTGGAATCGTATGTTTAAAGGAAATTAAGGTCTTCGAAGAACCATCTTGCAAATCAGCAATGCGGTTTTCAGTTGCTTTACAGTACAACATGGAAAATTGTAAATGAAAAAAAGGACAAAATTACATACAATGAAATAGATCTTGTAGCTGAATGTTTTTGCTTGTCTCACCCATGGCTTTTGGCAACATGAACATCGGAATAATCACTGAATGTATACAGCAGCTTATTATTAAACTATTAAATGTTCTCCACTTTGTTTCCTTGTTTTTCCTGAGTGTATGAGAGAGGAAGTCATCTTCGATAACATACTCCTCGATATGACCATCAAATACCTCATAATGAAATAAATGCGCGTTGAAACGATGAGATTGGAGAGAGAAAGAGAGAGAGAGAGGAGACTGTGTGCATTGTTGTAAATTAATGAGCATGACCACGACCCAGCATATTGCAATTATCCATTTTTAAATTATCTTTTGTCTTGCCATAATTCATTAAAATCTATAATGTGATCTGAATATCGTCTGGAAGGCTTCCTTGAAAATGGCATGACGGTGCATAGAGTGATGACTATTAAATCTATCATGATAAAATGGAAATTAACAGTTTCTGTTCAGGCTCGCTCACAAGTCGCAATTAGGATTCCAAGCAGGTGCTGATGCTGCTTTCTCATTATAAGTGCTCTGTGACATCATTTTTAGATCTCCCGATTGACTAATTTGAGCAAATAAATGAGGAAGGGCCACCAGTATCAGGTGATGGACGGTAACTACACCTCAAGCTGGCCAAGCAAGGAAGTCTTTAGGGACTGCTCCAGCCAAAGTGTCTACTTCTAATGTCTGAGACCTTTTCATTTGCAGGAGTGGGTGATACATACCATTTTAGAGGCATTGAACATTCCCTAGCTTTTCTTTAGATATCATGAAACAGATTTTGATGCTTGTGAAGCCTTGCGTTGCCATTCCTTTTACATTAGGTGAGTGAGTAATGCACATTAACAGCCAGGAACGTGTCATTTTGGCAGTATTTTCTCTTTACGAACCATATTGATTAGCTGCCTTGATGCACTAAAGCTATGAAATAATTTTAACACGCATTTTGTTACATTCCCCAGTAAGAAAACCAAAATGTGTCTCTAAAACAGAAAGAGGAACTAACAAAGATTCACTGAAAACAACTAAAATGAAACAGGTGGGGTTTAAGGAGGGGTTCTGAAAGACACTCATGGGGGTGTCCACTGAAAGTTGACTAGCATCAAGAACTGGGATGTAAAGACACCCACCATGTGTGTCCACTAAATTTCCCCAAGATGAGGCAAACACAATTAAAACCTACACCAAACTTAAAGACAGGAATCAAACCAAAAAGGTGCCGCAAAATGAAATCAAGGAAATCTGACAAAGAAATGTTTTTATAGAACTCAAATATGGCGCGACAACTAAAGGTGTTTATCCTCCACATCTCTCAAGACAACTGGAGCACTGGCCAGCCACTATTAAATATCACCTGGGCCAGCACAGGAGAAACAACTTTCCACTAACCAGATGACAAACCAGCACAGGTGTAGCACATACTGACTAACGAGGTGACACCAAATGGCATGCCCCACGTGCTAACGTGCAACCTCGAAACACAAATGGAATAACCAAAACTTGTAACACCTGCTTTAAGACATCAAATATATCCTATATTTTTGTTAAAACAAGTTTGCTCACCACTAACAGAAAGCAACTTCCATTTCACAACATGATCAATTAAAATGCTTCGCTACTTAAAAATGTGTTACCTCCAATATAAAAACATGGTGTCTACTGGCTTTCAACAATTAAATATAAGACAAAACACACACTTATTTTCTAAATATACATATATATTTTTTACAATCTTTTTGTTTTTTGGCCTTTTTTTTCCTATAGTTGTGAAAAACTCAAGTACGCTTCTATAACTCTCATCCCCTTGGACCGAGCCCAAACAAAACAAAACTAATCCTCATAACAGCAAAAACCTACAGTCATAATTGTGAGCCAGGGCTAAACACTGACTAAACACAAAACGTATTGACTGCCCACACTTGAAAGGCAATCAGCAACCAAGTTGTCCTTACCACGGACATGTCTGATTTCCAGTTACTTTGGATTTCCAGGGGAATCCATAGTAACTTTCCTCTCGTGAGGAAAGTTAACACCTCACTGCGGAGCTACTCTCTCTTTTCAGGGTTCAGCTGATAGGCATGTTGTAGGATCGGGGCCGAGTCCCCATCGTCGCTGTCATGCTTTAGTACATTTGTCTGGGTTGGCACATCCGAGAATAAACCATGATATTGTAAAAACAGTGTTGCATTTTTCCTCCAGAGACAAGTGTGTCTACTCCCACTTTCCTCCTCCGGTGCTCGATGTCACTGGTCTACTAACCACCAGTCCTGGCAACCCATCTTTATGCACACCTGCGCCCTATCATCAGTCACACCTGGACTTCATTACTAACTTCATTACTTACCATTTATCTAGCACTCTGTTCTGTCAGTCATCAGGTAGTATTGTTTGTGTTTTCATCCCAGACACTTCTCTTGTTTTGTATCGTTCCATGTTTGTTATCATTAAACTCACTAACTGCACCTGCTTCTTGACTCCCTGCGTTATCACATGTGATGTTGTGATGTTGTGGCTACAGAGTCCCTGTGTCACGTCCATGACAACCCGCATCCCTTGGTTCTTCTCAGGGGTTCCTCCATCTGGCTTCCGTGTATACAGTTGAAGGTTCCAAGCATATAATGAAGCAGCATCACAGGCAGCCCAGATCATGATTCCATATTTTGCAGGTATAGACGGTATGTACTGCCTGAAGGGGCAGCTGCCTCTAAATGGCATACGCTGCTCATCAACAGTAACGTTGGGCCCAGGGTTGTAAAACAGGGGAAGGCTGACCTGACCTTATTGCAGCTAGCTTGTCTCTCTGCACTGACCTGATTGCAGCTAGCTTGTCTCTCTGCCGCCAAGCTGGTCTGGTGTCTCGGTTATCGAAGCGGATAATCCTGGAAATAATGTGGAAGTTTTCCAGAGACATTGTTTAACTTTTTATGGCTGCAGGGGCAGTATTGAGTAGCTCTGATTAAAGGTGCCCATTTCAAACGGCCTCGTACTCAATTCTTGCTCTTACAATATGCATATTATTATTACTATTGGATAGAAAACACTCTCTAGTTTCTAAAACCGTTTGAATTATATCTGTGAGTCAAACAGAACTCATTTGGCACAAACTTCCTGACCAGGAAGTGGAAAGTCTGAAATCGAGGCTCTGTTCTTCTTCCTGCCTATACATGGGCATGATACGTAAGAGTCTACGTGCACTTCATAGACGTTCCCCTGGATGTCAAGAGGCTGTGAGAGAAGAAATTTAGTGTTTATCTTGGTCTGAATTGGAATACAAGCTCTTTGTATGACGTGTCCCTCATTTCCGGTACTCTTGGGAGCGCGAGGTGGACAGTGGGATTGCCTTCTGTTTATCTGCCGTTATGGACGACTACTATCTCCGGCTCTGATTTTATTTGATACATGTGACCATATCATCGTAAAGTATGTTTTTTCAATATAGTTTAATCAGATTATTGAAATTTTTTCGGGAGTTTTGCCGTGTTCCGTTCTCTGACTTTGTTGACGATGGAGAGATCCGTGCCACTTGGCTAGTGCGCGTGCTAAATGAAGAGGGAAAGTTGCCGTTCTAAATCCAAACAACGACTGTTCTGGACAAAGGACACCTTGTCCAACATTCTGATGGAAGATCAGCAAAAGTAAGAAACATTTTATGATGCTATTTCATATATCTGTCGTAGATGTGAACTAGTCGTCGGCGCCCAAGTGTTTCTGGCTATTGTGCTAAGCTAATATAACGCTACATTTTGTTTTCGCTGTAAAACACTTAATAAATCGGAAATATTGGCTGGAATCACAAGATGCCTGTCTTTCATTTGCTGTACACTATGTATTTTTCAGAAATGTTTTATGATGAGTAATTAGGTATTTGTCGTTGGTGTCTGTAAGTTTTATGGCTGCTTTCGGTGCAATTTCTGATTGTAGCTGCAATGTAAACTATGATTTATACCTGAAATATGCACATTTTTCTAACAAAACATATGCTATACAATAAATATGTTATCAGACTGTCATCTGATGAACTTGTTTCTTGGTTAGTGGCTATTTATATCTTTATTTGGTCGAATTTGTGATAGCTACTGATGGAGTAAAAAACTGGTGGAGTAAAAAAAGTGGTGTCTTTTGCTAACGTGGTTAGCTAATAGATTTACATATTGTGTCTTCCCTGTAAAACATTTTAAAAATCGGACATGTTGGCTGGATTCACAAGATGTGTACCTTTCATATGCTGTATTGGACTTGTTAATGTGTGAAAGTTAAATATTTTAAAAATATATATTTTGAATTTCGCGCCCTGCACTTGAGCTGGCTGTTGTCATAAGTGTACCGACGTCGGGCTTGCAGCCATAAGAAGTTAACGGAAAAGTTATCTGCCAGTTTCTGCATCCCACAGGGATTCTGTGGATTCCCCATTGAATCTAACCCATCTAGGTACAAAACCCAGCAAGGATAAGAACTCCAAAGTATGCATTTAAATGAGTTTGGTCCATCTCCTTCCATCTCTCTCCAAAAACACGCGTTTCCTCCAAATTAGTGCAGTCCAGAATGATTTTCTGGATGGCGTCTGGTATGAACAGTTCAAAAGAAGACGTTATGTCCTGCACATGAGTAACCGCCATCCGCGTCGGCCCTGGTTGCATCTTTTTCACATTGGCAGCCATGCGGGCGGGCTCATTCCTTGGGCAAGAAGACCATTCAATGGCAAAAAATGTTGACATCCATATTTCTCCTTCTGCAGGCTGCTGACGGGCTGGTCCTGGGTGGTCCTTGGGCTGGCTGAGGGTTAAGCTCATCCTCTTCTTACAACTCACTGTCAGAATCAGAATTGACAAATCAAATCAAAGTTTATTTGTCACGTGCGCCGAATACAACAGTGAAATGCTTACTAACAGACTCTAACCAATAGTGCAAGAAAGGTATTAGGTGAACAATAGGTAGGTAAAGAAATAAATCAACAGTAAAAAGACAGGCTATATACACTAGCGAGGCTATAAAAGTAGCGAGGCTACATACAGACACTGGTTAGTCAGGCTGATTGAGGTAGTACGTACATGTAGATATGGTTAAAGTGACTATGCATGTATGATGAACAGAGAGTAGCAGTAGCGAAAAAGAGGGGTTGGCATTTGGTGGGTGGGACACAATGCAGCCAATGTCGGGAGCACTGGTTGGTCGGCCCAATTGAGGTAGTATGTACATGAATGTATAGTTAAAGTGACTATGCATATATGATAAACAGAGAGTAGCAGCAGCGTAAAAAGAGGGGTTGGGGGGGCACAAAATGCAAATAGTCCGGGTAGCCATTTGATTACCTGTTCAGGAGTCTTATGGCTTGGGGGTAAAAACTGTTGAGAAGCCTTTTTGTCCTAGACTTGGCTCTCCGGTACCGCTTGCCATGCGATAGTAGAGCGAACAGTCTATGACTGGGGTGGCTGGGGTCTTTGACAATTTTTAGGGCCTTCCTCTGACACCGCCTGGTGTAGAGGTCCTGGATGGCAGGCAGCTTAGCTCCAGTGATGTACTGGGCCGTACGCACTACACTCTGTAGTGCCTTGCGGTCAGAGGCCGAGCAATTGCCGTACCAGGCAGTGATGCAACCAGTCAGGATGCTCTCGATGTTGCAGCTGTAGAACCTTAGTCTTGGTTACGTTGAGGGATAGGTTGTTATTCTGGCACCACCCGGCCAGGTCTCTGACCTCCTCCCTATAGGCTGTCTCATCGTTGTCGGTGATCAGGCCTACCACTGTTGTGTCATCGGCAAACTTAACGATGGTGTTGGAGTCCTGCCTGGCCATGCAGTCATGAGTGAACAGGGAGTACAGGAGGGGACTGAGCATGCACCCCTGGGGAGCTCCAGTGTTGAGGATCAGCGTGGCAGATGTGTTGTTACCTACCCTTACCACCTGAGAGCGGCCCGTCAGGAAGTCCAGGATCCAGTTGCAGAAGGAGGTGTTTCGTTTCAGGGTTCTTAGCTTAGTGATGAGCTTTGAGGGCACTTTGGTGTTGAACGATGAGCTGTTGTCAATGAATAGCATTCTCACATAGGTGTTCCTTTTGTCCAGGTGGGAAAGGGCAGTGTGGTGTGCAATAGAGATTGCATCATCTGTGGATCTGTTGGGGCGGTATGCAAATTTGAGTGGGTCTAGAGTTTCTGGGATAATGGTGTTGATGTGAGCCATGACCATCCTTTCAAAGCACGTCATGGCTACAGACGTGAGTGCTACGGATCAGTAGCCATTTTGGCAGGTTAGCTTAGTCTTCTTGGGCACAGGGACTATGGTGGTCTGCTTGAAACATGTTGGTATTACAGACTCAGTCATTGACAGGTTGAAAATGTCAGTGAAGACACTTCCAGCAGGGTTTCATTCGCATGTCCACCTCCGGCAGGCTTCTTCTTCGTGGCCAAGAAGGACGGAGGGTTGCGCCCGTGCATTGATTATAGAAATCTGAATTCCATTACCAAGGAGTACCACTACCGTCTCCCGTTGGTGCCAGTCACGATTGAACAACTCTGTGGGGCCCGTTTTTTTATATCAAGTTTGACCTGTGGAGTGCCTACAATTTGATCCACATCTGGGAGTAGGATAAATGAAAGACAGCCTTCAGCACGATGTTTGGTCACTACGAGTATTTGGAAATTACTTTTGAATTAGCCAATGCTCTGTCGGTGTTCCAGGCATTCATCAACGAGGTGTTCCGGGACATGCTTGAACGCCAGGTGGTCGTGTATATCGACGACATCCTGGTTTACTCGGCTATCTTGGAGGATCACATCGCTAACATCCAAGTAGTCCTGGAACATCTCCGGGCCAACCACTTGCACGTCAAAGCGGAGATGTGCCAATTCCATCAGGAGGATTTTTCCTTCTTGGGTTAACAGTTCGGCTCGACTCATGATGGATGAGAAGAAGGTGGATGCTGTCAGGTCATGGCCAGTACCAACCACCATAATTTGCCAACTTCTACCGCCGAACATTAACTTCTTGTCAATATGGGGGCGCTGTTTCACCATTGGAAAAAATAGTGCCCAAATTAAACTGCCTCATACTCAATTCTTGCTCGTACAATATGCATATTATTATTACTATTGGATAGAAAACACTCTCTAGTTTCTAAAACCGTTTGAATTATGTCTGTGAGTGAAACAGAACTGGACTTAGAGCAATTTCCCTATGTGTATGTGAGAATGCAGAATTTTCCAACCTGCTCTCAGACCTGTGTATAAATCTGCCTGTCTTCTATTGGTTGAGATGCACTGCATATGCCTTCCCCTGGGTGTCAGCGAATAGAGGGTCTTGAAATGGAGTCTCTAGGCAGATCTGAAAGTCTATAAATTGATTGGAATCGAGGTGTCCCCTCTTTTGACTCTTCGCTCTGACGCAGGGAGGATCTTGGCATGTCGTTTTAGAAGCTCCTGTTTTAGCTCCTAGATATATCCGGCTCTGTTTTTATTCGATATAGGCTTTAAAGACATCATAATCTTGTTATTTTAAACCGAGTTATATCAGTTTATGTCAGTATATTGCGATTTTCGGGTATTTCATTTTCTGGCGTTGTAGGAAGTTGGGTATCTCTCTCTCGCATGCTATTGTTTACTGCTAATTGCAACGTGGAAGACGACTTTCTCCAACCCAGCAACGATTCTTTTGGACAAAGGACACCTATCCCAAGATTCTGATGAGAGGTCATCAAAAAGTAAGAACTATTTATGCTGATAATTCATTGTTCTGTTGAAAAAAGTCAAATGCATAAGACGCCATTACTTGCAGTGTAGCCTTGCTTTATCGCACGCTGTATTGCGCAGTAACGTTAATTTTAAAAATGTAACCCAGCGATTGCATTAAGAACTAATTTGTCTTTCAATTGCTGTCCAACCTGTATTTTTTTAGTCAAGTTTATGAATAGTTTTCGATAAGAATAGGTGCCTTTCCAAGATGGCGCCGGACAGATTGCTTGAGGTTTTGGACACTATTCTCATTGTATAAGCACGATTTGTGCCGCTAAATATGCACATTTTCGAACAAACTCTATATGCATTGTGTAATATGATGTTATAGGACTGTCATCTGAAGAATTCTGAGAAGGTTAGTGAAAAAATTAATATCTTTTGGTGGTTTATACGTAATCGCTATGTTTGGCTTGAATCAATGCTGTTGTGATGTTTGCTATTGTGGTATGCTAATATAACGCTATATTGTGTTTCGCTGTAAAACACTTAGAAAATCTGAAATATTGTCTGGATTCACAAGATCTGTGTCTTTCAATTGCTGTACGCTGTGTATTTTTAAGAAATGTTTTATGATGAGTAATTAGGTAATACACGTTGCTCTCTGTAGTTATTCTAGTTGCTTTGGTGAGAGTTGTGATGGTGGCTGCAATGGTAAACTATGATTTATACCTGAAATATGCACATTTTTCTAACAAAACATATGCTATACAATAAATATGTTATCAGACTGTCATCTGATGAAGTTGTTTCTTGGTTAGTGGCTATTTATATCTTTATTTGGTCGAATTTGTGATAGCTACTGATGGAGTAAAAAACTGGTGGAGTAAAAAAAGTGGTTAGCTAATAGATTTACATATTGTGTCTTCCCTGTAAAACATTTTAAAAATCAGAAATGATGGCTGGATTCACAAGATGTGTATCTTTCATCTGGTGTCTTGGACTTGTGATTTAATGATATTTAGATGCTAGTATTTACTTGTGACGCTATGCTAGGCTATGCTAGTAGCTTTTCTACTGATGGGGGTGCTCCCGGATCCGGGTTTGGGAGGTGTTAGAGGTTAAGAACTTTAGCTCGATCGCCTCTCCTCTCACTTCTCTCCTCATGGGTGGTCCATGGAAGTTGGGTTGGAATATTGTAGCTGACAAAGCCTTACGCCTACTGAAGGGATGTTTCACCTCCGCCCCGTTGCTCAACCATCCAGATCCTACGCTGCCCTTCGTGGTGGAGGTGGATGATTCAGAAGTAGGTGTGGGGGCTGTCCTGTCCCTACGTCAAGGTAATCCACAGAAATTGTATCCATGTGCATACTACTCTAAAAAGCTCTCCTGCAGAGAGGAACTATGATGTTGGAGATCAGGAGCTCCGGGCGGTCAAGTTGGCATTAGAGGAGTGGATACAATGGCTGGAGGGCACCCAGGACCCATTTCTCATCCTCACTGACCATCGGAACCTGGAGTACATACGGACAGCGAGGCGACTGAACCCATACCAAACCAGGTGGGGCCTTTTCTTCACCAGATTCGATTTCATGCTGACATATTACCCAGGTTAAAAAGACATAAAAGTCAATGCCCTTTCCCGTCTCTACGGTTCAGGAGAGGTTCCTGTCTTGAGTGCACCCATAATTCCGCCCTCTCAAGTCATAGCCACCATGCTCTGGGACGTGGATGTGGACATTTGCCAGGCCCTGGAGAGGTAACCCGCACCTGCTACCTGCCCTCCTGAGCGCAACTAAGTTCCCACGGGATAAGGAATCGGCTGTTGACCTGGGCGCACACAGCTGTCATCGCTGGACATCCAGGTATCACCCACACCATTCAGTACATCTCTGGAAAATATTGGTGGCCCACCTTGGCGCAGGACGTCACTCGTTATGTCAACTCCTGTTCCATATGTGCCCAATCCAAATCCCCCCGGAACGCTCCAGCAGGGAAACTGCTTCTCCTTCCCATGCCTCAGCGTCCCTGGTCTCATCTGTCCATTGATTTTGTCACTGATCTCCCCTCTTCTGATGGTTTTACCACCATTTTTGTGATAGTGGAAAGATTCTCTAAATCATGCCATTTCATCCCTTTCCCTGGTCATCCCAACTGCTATCCAAGTCACTGAGGCACTGTTCTATTAGGTCTTCTGGCACTATGGCCTTCCGGAGAATATCATCTCCGATCGTGGCCCCCAATTCACATCACGTATATTGAAGGCCTTCATGGAAAATCTGGGGGTTACAGTCAGCCTCACTTCCGGGTACCGGACTCAGTCTAACATTCAGGTGTGGAGGATGAACCAGGAGCTGGGGAGGTTCCTGAGGAGCCACTGCCAGGACCGGCAGGGGGAGTGGGCCCGATTCCTTCCCTGGGCTGTTTACGCAGAGAATTCATTGCGACACTCCTCCACCGGGCTGACTCCCTTCCAGTGTGTTCTGGGTTATAAGCCAGTGTTGGATCCCAGGAAGATTAGCATTACGGCGTTAGCTAATGGGGATCCTAATAAAAGTGACAAAATTACAAAATTACAACCAGCACAGGGTGTATTGAGCTTTCCTCGTACTCTTGAGGAAGACTATAGTCAACGGTGACAGCAGTGGACACAGGCAGAACATCACTAGCGGTTTCCACTGGCTTCGCGGCCGATCGTTGCGGGTGAAGTATGGTTTCAACATGTTGACATGGTTTTTCCCCTGCGCTCCTGTGTGGCGATTATTTTTTTCCACTATGGGGTAAGGGCCTGAAAAGAGAGCTTGAAACAGTGACCCCTGAACGGGCAGGACTTGGTCACCCACATTGAAAGTCCGGGTTCGCGCCTTCCGATTATACCAAACTTTCATGTTCGTTTGATTGCAATCTGCAATCAGATGCGGTGCAATCTGTATCGAAAACCGTTAGCGTGCTCCAACAGATTTGTTTGGTTTTTAAGGTGTCGCCCTGTAACAACCTCTCTCTCAGCAAACTCAAAGGACATCTGAAATGATGCCCAAACACAAGTTAATTTGTACTTAAAATGAGATTCCTGAACAACCTTCTGCACAGCAAACAGCACAAGAGGGACCCCTTCATACTAGTCAACTCAAAGCAGTAAGCTCTCAACATAGACTTCAAAGTCTGATGAAATCTCCCAAGAGCACCTTGAAACTCTGGGTGGTTGGCACTAGAGGGGAAATGGGTTACACCCAACTGTTGTAGCACTTGTAAGAAGACCTTTGACATGCAATTCGGGCCTTAACAATACTGGGAGCTGTGATTTTCCTGGAATGGCCTCAGGGAAACAAGTGGCAGCACACATGATGTTTAAGATAAACTAGTTACCACTTTTGGCTTTGGGCAAAGGACCAACACAGTCCACTAGAACCCTGCTGCAAGGTTAATCAAAAGCAGGAATAGGCTGAAAAGGTGCAACCGGTGGAGCTTGGTTCAGTTTATCCGTCTGCTGGCAAACGGCAGAGGATTTACAGTAAGCCACAACATCCTGTTTCAGAACAGTCAAGAAGAAGTTATGCAAGATCCGGTCATAAGTCTTGTTGACCCCAAGATGGCCTACCATACTACCATCGTGACCCAACCTCAGTATCTCTTGTCGAAGCATAACTGGAACAACAATTTGAGATACACTGGACCAATCGTCTTGCCCAAATGTGGAAAAAGTAACCCACAAAAACTTTATCAATCTACAACAATTTGTGTTTCTCATCATGTGTCACAACTTCCGCCGAAGTCAGCTCCTCTCCTTGTTCGGGCGGCGTTCGGCGATCGACGTCACCGGCTTTCTAGCCATCACCACTCCATTTTTCAATTATCCATTTGTCTTGTCTTGTTTCCATACACACCTGGTTTTCATTTCCCCAATCAATCTACTTGTATTTAACCCTCTGTTTCCCATCATGTTTTGTGTGTAATTGTTTCATGTTATGTGGTGTTAGTTTATGCGCTTTACTTTTATGTTCTGTTTTTTGAGCACGTTTGTTTTATGTAGTGCTCTCGTTTTTGGAACTATAATAAAAGTGTGCCTGTTCATTATACTCTGCTCTCCTGCACCTGACTTCGCCTCCAATACACCATTGACATCATGGACTACTATTTTAGCGAATTAGCAGCTTTGCAACTACTTACTACATTTGATCTACTTTGCAACTACTTAGCATGTTAGCTAACCTTCCCTTAACCCTAACCTTAACCCTTTAACCTAACTCCTAACCCCTAGCCTAACTAACTTTAGTCACCTAGCTAATGTTAGCAACAACAAATTGGAATTCGCAACATATCATACATTTTGCAAATTCATAACATATTGTACGAATTGCAATTCGTCACATATCATATGAATTGTAATTCGCAACATATCATACGAAATGGATGATGGACATCCACAAATTAATCCATACAATACGAGTGTCCTGGATTTACATTACTATATGATATCTACCCTTGAGTCCAGGTTGCCCCCATAGGTGCAGATTACTGCCTTGAGTGAGTTACAATGGATTTATGCTCCAAATAACAAAATGCTAATTGACTAGGAGACATTCCAGAACTAGAGCTACATAAGAAGAAGAACACCCCACAGTAGCTGCCACACAGAGGGGGTGTCCTTTCTATATTTGCTCATTAATTTGCCATTGCCTCTACCCTCTGGTCGAGCCAACATGAAAGTTGCTGTAAAACCTACTCGCTAACAGTCCCATTAATCTATTAGGAGGATCTGGACTCCTCCAGCTAATGCCTCCTCACATCCTCCCAGTCAGTAGCATGCTAGCCCTGTCCTCATTCATATGGATGACTCATGCCATTCTATTATAGTTTAGACCCCGGGGTTCTTCCCATAACAGTCCCTTTAACCTGGACCTAGCCAGCTTTACTCTTTAAGGTCAAAACCTGCACTTCAAAGAGGCCTATATCATAACCTATACCATTAAAAACCAGCAAAATACTGCAATACAGTAGCAAACACATACTGTATACACTCAAAACCTTGTGTTCATTTAACCTGGAGCTAGCAGCTACTGTCTTCAAGGTCTTTGTTTACGCCCATTCATCATCGTTCACACACTCTTAAGCCTTAGCCTCACCACACCCACACATGTAAACGTATGAGAGTCAGCATAGAATTGTCCTCCAGAAAGTACTCTCTCTACTTAAACTTTCTCCCAGTGAGCTTTGTCAATATCAACAGCAAAATTCAGGGCAACGATATTTTTGAGTGCCGTAGCAACAGTTTTGCAGTTGTCCATAGCTACAGTATTCTGTGTCTTTCCAAAAGTCTGCGGTAGGAAATATGGTCTATATACTGACCAGGGAAGCTCCATTCCGTTATAGACAGACGCCTGTGACATGACAGACCAATCAGGACTCATCTATTGGCATGTCCAACCACACCATTATCTCAGCCAATCATGGCAAGCCAGGAAGGATCCTGTCTTCTCCCTGTATAGCTCAGTGCTTTCTCCTTGGCTAAACTAGGCTCATCATTTTACATTTTATTTATATTTCCAGATCCCATACAAGTTTGTAATTAAGGTACATGAAAGTTCACATGTTCAAGAAGGCATTTCAAACTAAAATGAAAACATTTCAAAATAACATAAAAACTAGCGTCAAAAGCTTCAAATCCTGTAATACTCACAGCCTTGTGTGAATACTGTGGCCTTCACTATCAACAGAGTCCCCTGAGTTTATTAGCTGTATTTGCAAATCGTTACCCGTATTTATAATTCAAGCCATCCCCAAATGGCACTCTCCTCATATTTAATTATTTCTGATTCCCATTGGTCAGGGTGAAATCTCCCCCACTACAGCGCAGAGATTTATATAAAAGGTTACCGGAACACACTTCCTATTAACGTCTTATTAATGTTTCAATTAGCATTTGCCGAAATGGTGAGAGGGGGAATCAGAGAACAATTAAAATGATGTATTTCTGACACAGACATCCATTGAAGAGGGGGCCGAACGGCCGAACATCAACGGCCGAACATTCCTCCAATACAAAACAGTTTGTTGCCTGTTCCTCCTCTTCCCCTCCTCCTGCAATCACAGCCACCGATCTCCATTCGTACACCAACCTCATTCTTTCAAAAGGCACTGCAGCTGCTTCTCCTGCAGAGGGACAGGCCTCATTGTGGCCCACTATTGCTATTCACTGTAACCTCTGGGACCATGGGAGCAGTTCGGGAGCCCTCACAACACTTTCACAGGGGGATTATTTCGGCATCTAACAAACTGTCTGCCTACAGAGTCCAGCACCATGAAATAGCAAAGGCTTGAGTTGCCACTAAAGCAACATCAGATCTCAGTTCAGACACATCGAACACCTTCAGAGAAGTCAGAGGAAAGAGAACAATTATAATTTGGAGTTCCTTCAGAATTAGGGATCATGAATACAGTATATAGACTTTTGTTAGGAAAGAATGGATGTAGACCGCATGTTTGTCTTAAACTCTGGACAATGGGGGCATTTAGTCCATTGAAATGCATCAGCTATTCAAGCTGGCTTGAAGGCCGAAGCTGTGGCCAGTCAACAATGGCACCATTAATTGTTTTAGGGAGGTCTGTCTGGTGTCTGGGCCATAAATATCCAAGGCCTAATTTGCTTTCTTCTCGACTTAATTGCCAAATGCATTCAGTCTAGGGCAGGTATTCCCAAACTGGGGTACGCAATGCCGCCGGGGGTACTCCAAATACAAATATGATTCACATTTTAAAAAACTAAAAAACATTTAATAATTATTCAAACAGTCCATTTATATTTTCCAACTGGGCTATACATTTGGGTGAGTTTTTTTTCTCACCTGAGTAGCCTCGTTTTACTGCCAAAAATAAAATTATACCATCTAGTGTTCAGCGAAATAACAACACAATGTCAAATACAGGTAACCTAGTCAAATAATTAACATCCAATCACATTAACCGTTAGTCTCTCGCGGGAATTCCACTAACGGTCCGTAGCCAAACGTAGCTGCTGCCCATTCTGTTTCCTCGAAAATTGATAAATGGTTTAAAAAAGTAAGGCCCGCATCCATAGAGACACATACCAGCTCTACTCGTAGTACTGCTACTACCAGCAGTACTACACCTGCACCTGTCAACGACACAAGTTGTTCTGCTTCCACGAGCACATCCAATGCTAGCATCAGTAATTCTACATTTGTTGTTAGCCCAGCTAGCATGGACACTGACCGTTGTGAATCTGATGCAGCCGAAGAGCTACTGCCCCCTTACCCGGGAAAGCACCGAACAACAGACAGGAACGTTTGACCATCGAAGAGGCACAAATATAATGAGGACTACATTGATTTGGGGTTCACTCATATTGGGAGTAGTGCCTTTCCTCAGCCACAGTGTGTTATATGTGCAAAAGTACCATCTCACAACTCAATGAAACCTTCACTCTTGCGCAGACATTTAGAAACAAAACATGCCACTTTAAAAAATAAGCCACTGGAGTTTTTGGAGCAAGAAATAAGACGACTTTCGAGTAGTAAGACATTGTCGTGTCTTTGGCTATTAAGTGATATGACATGCTATTCTATAAAATCCTTTCTCTGTAATTAATATTACCTGATTGAGCTAATCATGTAAATGTAATTAACTAGAAAGTCAGCGCACCACGAAATAATATTTATAGAGCAGTTTTCATCTGAATAAACTCTTAAAGACCTAGTAATATTTTACATCAATAGCAGTCAATATTAATCGTCACCTTATTTCAGTCTCATCTGAAAGTTGTAAATTCTTGGTTATCTTCACGAACCTTGGCTAACAAGTTGAATCAGCAATACAAAATTGGGTTTAATTATTTATTTACTAAATACCTAACTAATCACACAGAATTACATCTACACAGAATGAATCATACCTTGATTACAAATTATGCCATAAAGGAAAACGTCCCTAGCGGACCGAACAAATATGACAGCTGGTTACACAAAGAATGGGGGTTGGGTTTGAGTGAAAGAGCGGGAAGACTGAAGAACAAAGGGAGAAGCGATGTCTCTATCGGGCCGTAGGCAGCTACTCTATCGTAAATACAGAATCTTATGTATTCTAAATTACCGCCCATTTGGAAAAGGAAAATGCCATAAATATTTACTCTGAGCTGCGCTTCAATAGGTTGGTGGTAGATGGAAGGCTGTGTTGCCCAACCGAGTCCTTTGTCCTTTGAAGAGTGTCTCTGGTGGTGAACGGGAACAGGGTCGTCGTTGTGTGGTAGATGGGATACTCTGTCCGTCCTTTCCTAGCCCACGTTTACAGCGGCCGCTGCTAACTCAACGGCTAGGAGGTATCACTTCTGTAGCGAATAAGAGTTCTGAATTCATACCATTTGCAACCAAAGCTCACCCTGAGGTTGGCTTCATTCTGTAGTTATTATCTGAATCCTTCTGCCATCGGATCATCATCCTAATGTACCCGGAACAGATGGTTACATTTTCGTCAAGGGATTATATAGTGGAGGGAGAAGAGTGTGTTTCATAGTTTATAACCCATGTCTCTTCACAGGGGCGGGCCACTGATTGAGCAGAGCCCTAACCTTATGAAAACCCAAATCTCATTTGGAAGCTAAAATTACATTTAATCTTTTCACCAATAATTTTATATTTAAACATTTGAATTGTACAGCAATTCCATGTGAATCTGATAACTCTAATGTGTAGACTTTCCCAGATACAGTTTTCCCAGATCAGTCATAATGTCTCAGATGACAACCGAACTGTAACGGCAGTCTACTTCGTCCTCCTCCTCAGATGAGGAGAGGCGAGAAGGATCAGAGGACCAATGTGCAGCGTGGTAATTTGACATAATGAATTTAATGGACAAAACAAAAACACTATACAAAATAACAAAAGAACATACCGTCACAGTCCTAGCTGGTGCAGAACACAAACACAGAGACAGGAAACAACCACCCACAATCCCCAACACAAAACAAGCCACCTATATATGATTCTCAATCAGGGACAACGATTGACAGCTGTCTCTGATTGAGAACCATATCAGGCTGAACATAGAAACAGACGAACTAGACTCACAACATAGAATTCCCACCCAGCTCACGTCCTGACCAACACTAAACAAGCAAAACACATAAGAACTCTGGTCAGGACGTTACAGTACCCCCCCCCCCCCCTGAGGTGCGGACTCCGAACGCACCCCTAAAACTCAAGGGGAGGGTCTGGGTGGGCATCTGTCCGCGGTGGCGGCTCCGGCGGTGGACGAGGACACCACTCCACCACTGTCTTTGTCCCCCTCCTTAGCGTCCTTTGAGTGGCGACCCTCGCCCACGACCTTGGCCTAAGAATCCTCCCCAAGGCCCCCACATTATTTAGGAGGTAGCTCAGGACAGAGAGGTAGCTCAGGACAGAGAGGTAGCTCAGGACAGAGAGGCAGCTCAGGACGAATGGCAGCTCCGGACTGAATGGCAGCTCCGGACTGAATGGCAGCTCCGGACTGAGTGGCAGCTCCGGACTGGGTGGCAGCTCCCGACTGGGTGGCAGCTCCCGACTGGAGGGCAGCTCATGACTGGAGGGCAGCTCATGACTGGAGGGCAGCTCATGACTGGAGGGCAGCTCATGACTGTAGGGCAGCTCATGACTGTAGGGCAGCTCATGACTGTAGGGCAGCTCATGACTATAGGGCAGCTCATGACTGTAGGGCAGCTCATGACTGTAGGGCAGCTCTGGCAGCTCCTGACTGGCTGGCGGCTCTGGCAGCTCCTGACTGGCTGGCGGCTCTGGCAGCTCCTGACTGGCTGGCGGCTCTGGCAGCTCCTGACTGGCTGGCGGCTCTGGCAGCTCCTGACTGGCTGGCGTCTCTGGCAGCTCCTGACTGGCTGGCGTCTCTGGCAGCTCCTGACTGGCTGGCGTCTCTGGCAGCTCCTGACTGGCTGGCGTCTCTGGCAGCTCCTGACTGGCTGGCGGCTCTGGCGGCTCCTGACTGGCTGGCGGCTCTGGCGGCTCCTGACTGGCTGGCGGCTCTGGCGGCTCCTGACTGGCTGGCGGCTCTGGCGGCTCCTGACTGGCTGGCGGCTCTGGCGGCTCCTGACTGGCTGGCGGCTCTGGCGGCTCCTGACTGACGGACGGCTCTAGCGGCTCCTGACTGACGGACGGCTCTAATGGCTCGGGACAGACGGGCGGCTCTAATGGCTCGTGGCAGACGGATGGCTCAGATGGCGCTGGGCAGACAGATGGCTCAGATGGCGCTAGGCAGACGGATGGCTCAGACGGCGCTGGGCAGACGGATGACTCAGATGGCGCTGGGCAGACGGATGGCTCAGACGGCGCTGGGCAGACGGATGGCTCAGACGGCGCTGGGCAGACGGATGGCTCAGACGGCGCTGGGCAGACGGATGGCTCAGACGGCGCTGGGCAGACGGATGGCTCAGATGGTGCTGGGCAGGCAGGCAGCTCAGACGGCGCTGGGCAGGCAGGCAGCTCAGACGGCGCTGGGCAGGCAGGCAGTGCAGGCGGTGTTGAGCAGACGAGCAGTGCAGGCAGTTCAGACGGCGCTGGGCAGGCAGGCAGCTCAGACGGCGCTGGACAGACGAGCAGTGCAGGCGGCGTTGAGCAGACGAGCAGTGCAGGCAGTTCAGACGGCGCTGGGCAGGCAGGCAGCTCAGACGGCGCTGGACAGACGAGCAGTGCAGGCGGCGTTGGGCAGACGGCCGACTCTGACCCGCTGAGGCGCACAGTAGGCCTGGTGCGTGGTGCCGGAACTGGTGGTACCGGACTGGAGACACGCACCTCAAGGCTAGTGCGGGGAGCAGGAACAGGGCACACTGGACTCTCGATGCGCACTATAGGCCTGGTGCGTGGTACCGGCACTGGTGGTACCGGGCTGAGGGCACGCACCTCAGGGCGAGTGCGGGGAGAAGGAACAGTGCGTACGGGGCTCTGGAGACGCACAGGAGGCTTGGTGCGTGGTGCCGGAACTGGAGGTACTGGGCTGGAGACACGCACCACAGGGAGAGTGCGTGGAGGAGGAACAGGGCTCTGGAGACGCACTGGAAGCCTGGTGCGTGGTGTAGGCACTGGTGGTACTGGGCTGGAGCGGGAAGGTAGCGCCGGATATACCGGACCGTGCAGGCGTACTGGCTCCCTTGAGCACTGAGCCTGCCCAACCTTACCTGGTTGCATGCTCCCCGTAGCCCGTCCAGTGCGGGGAGGTGGAATAACCCGCACTGGGCTGTGTTGGCGAACCGGGGACACCATGCGTAAGGCTGGTGCCATGTACACCGGCCCGAGGAGACGTACTGGAGGCCAGATATGTAGAGCCGGCTTCATGGCACTTGGCTCAATGCTCACTCTAGCCCGCCCAGTGCGGGGAGGTGGAATAACCCGCACCGGGCTATGCACCCGTACAGGAGACACCGTGCGCTCTTCCGCATAACACGGTGTCTGCCCGTACTCCCGCTCTCCACGGTAAGCATGGGAAGTGGGCGCAGGTTTCCTACCTACCTTCGCCACACTACCCTTTAGCCCCCCCCCCCCCCCCCAAGACATTTTTGGGGTTTCTTCACGGGCTTCCAGCCACGCTTCCGTGCTGCCTCCTCATACCACCGCTCCTGGGCTTTAGCTGCCTCCATCTCTTCCCGAGAGCGGCGATATTCTCCAACCTTAGCCCAGGGTCCTTCTCCGTTCAATATTTGCTCCCATGACCATTCCTCCTGGTACCGCTGCTGCTGTCGCTGCTGCCCGTTCTCACGCTGCTTGATCCGGGTTTGGTGGGTGGTTCTGTAACGGCAGTCTACTTCGTCCTCCTCCTCAGATGAGGAGAGGCGAGAAGGATCAGAGGACCAATGTGCAGCGTGGTAATTTGACATAATGAATTTAATGGACAAAACAAAAACACTATACAAAATAACAAAAGAACATACCGTCACAGTCCTAGCTGGTGCAGAACACAAACACAGAGACAGGAAACAACCACCCACAATCCCCAACACAAAACAAGCCACCTATATATGATTCTCAATCAGGGACAACGATTGACAGCTGTCTCTGATTGAGAACCATATCAGGCTGAACATAGAAACAGACGAACTAGACACACAACATAGAATTCCCACCCAGCTCACGTCCTGACCAACACTAAAGAAGCAAAACACATAAGAACTCTGGTCAGGACGTTACACGAACTGACATCATATTCATTAAGAACCAACGCATATTTTCAACTGGTTCTATTACCGAAATATGGTTCCTTTCCCTCCACTTGTTTGATGTTCCCAGACTCTCTATGTTTAACAAAGGCTATTCAAGAGAGAGAGGGAAGGGAGAAAGGTATTTATGGGGGGTGTCATAAACCTTACCCACAGGCCAACGTCATGACAACATGTATAAAAGCAACAGATACCATTAATAAGAAGGGTCTAGAAGCGTCTTATATGGTGAGCTACCGAGTGGCTAGGACAGGCAAGCCTCATACTATTGTGGAGGACTTAATTCTTCCTGCTGCCGGAAGTTGACTGTGCCTTTAAACAGCTTGGAAAATTCCAGAAAATTATGTCATGGCTTTAGAAGCTTCTGATTGACATCATTTGAGTCAATTGGAGGTGTACCTGTGGATGTATTTCAAGGCCTACCTTCAAACTCAGTGCCTCTTTGCTTGACATCATGGGAAAATCAAAAGAAATCAGTCAAGACCTCAGAAAATGGTTCATCCGCAATTTCTAAACGCCGGAAAGTACCATGGTCATCTGTACAAACAATAGTACGCAAGTATAAACACCATGGGACCACGCAGCCGTCATACCGCTCAGGAAAGAGACGCGTTCTGTCTCCTAGAGATCAAATCAAATTTTATTTGTCACGTGCGCCGAATACAACAGGTGTAGATGTAAGGAGTGCGTATCTGGTGGCAGGGAAGTCAGACGCAGGAGAGTAGAACTTGATAATAGCCGGAGCAGTTTAATAGTAAAACCAACAGCATAAGAAATACAAAGTATGGGCACAATAACCCGACGCGCACCAGTCAAACAAAATGTGCACAAGCACTTACAATAAACAATACCACACAAAGACATGGGGGCAACAGAGGGTTAAATACACAACACATAATGAGGGAAATGAGAACCAGGTGTGTTGGAAAACAAGACAAAACAATTGGAAACTGAAAAATGGATCGGCGATGGCTAGAAGACCGGCGGCATCGACCGCCAAACACCGCCCGAATAAGGAGAGGCATCGACTTCGGCAGAAGTCGTGACAGTAGACCTTACAGTTAAATGCTTACTTACAGGCTCTAACCAATAGTGCAAAAAAGATATTAGGTGAACAACAGGTACGTAAAGAAATAAAACAACAGTAAAAAGACAGGCTATATACAGTAGCGAGGCTACATACAGACACCGGTTAGTCAGGCTGATTGAGGTAGTATGTACATGTAGATATGGTTAAAGTGACTATGCATATATGATGAACAGAGAGTAGCAATAGCGTAAAAGAGGGATTGGCGAGTGGTGGGTGGCGGGACACAATGCAGATAACCCAGTTAGCCAATGTGCGGGAGCACTGGTTGGTCGGCCCAATTGAGGTAGTATGTACATGAATGTATTGTTAAAGTGACTATGCATATGTGACAAACAGAGAGTAGCAGCAGCAGAAAAAGAGGGGTTGGGGGGGGGCACACAATGCAAATAGTCCGGGTAGCCATTTGATTACCTGTTCAGGAGTCTTATGGCTAAAAACTGGATAAAACTGTTGAGAAGCCTTTTGTCCTAGACTTGGTACCGCTTGCCATGCGGTAGTAGAGAGAACAGTCTATGACTGGGGTGGCTGGGGTCTTTGACAATTTTTAGAGCCTTCCTCTGACACCGTCTGGTGTAGAGGTCCTGGATAGCAGGCAGCTTAGCCCCAGTGATGTACTGGGCCGTACGCACTACCCTCTGTGGTGCCTTGCGGTCAGAGGCCGAGCAACACTCGAGCAGCACTCAATTGGTTTAAGGGGAAACATTTAAATGTCTTGGAATGGCCTAGTCAAAGCCCAGACCTCAATCCAATTGAGAATCTGTGGTATAACTTAAAGATTGCTGTACACCAGCAGAACCCATCCAACTTGAAGGAGCTGGAGAGGTTTTACCTTGAAGAATGGGCAAAAATCCCAGTGGCTAGATGTGCCAAGCTTATAGAGACATACCCCAAGAGATTTGCAGCTGTAATTGCTGCAAAAGGTGGCTCTACAAAGTATTGACTTTGGGGGGGGTGAATAGTTAGGCACGCTCAAGTTTTCTGTTTTTCTGTTTTTCTGTCTTATTTCTTGTTTGTTTCACAATAAAAAATATTTAGCATCTTCAAAGTGGTAGACATGTTGTGTAAATCAAATGATACAACCCCCCAAAAATCTATTTTAATTCCTGGTTGTAAGACAACAAAATAGGAAAAATGCCAAGGGGGGTGAATACTTTCGCAAGCCACTGTAAGTATGTGTATATATATTATTTTACTGCTCTAGGGATGTAATTATTGTTTGGATAACCTTTTTTCACTATTATGTATTGATTTACTTTTTATTTTTTCACTCTTTATGTGATGCGCAATGCAGAGAACACCGGAAGAAGAATTATTATTTAATTACCAAGGTGAAATATTGTTATGTTTGTTTATGTGTCAATTAATCCCATAAGGGATGAGTTGCCAACTGACGATTTGATGCAAACTTTTTTTCCATTCATTCATTCATTCATTCACTACTTGAGTAAAAGTCTAAAAGTGTTCGTTTTTAAATATACTTATGTATCAAAAGTAAATGTAATTTCTAAAATATACTTAAGTATCATTTGATATTCCTTATATTAAGCAAACCAGATGGCACCATTTTCTTGTTTTTTTAATTTATGGAAAGCCAGACATCTTTACAAATGAAGCATTTGTGATTAGTGAGTCCACCAGATTAGAGGCAGTAGGGATGACCAAGGATGTTCTCTTGATGTGAATTTGACAATTTTCCTGTCCTGCTAAGCATTCAAAATGTAACAAGTACTTTCAGGTGTCAGGGAAAATGTGTGTAGTAAAAAGTATGTTATTTTATTTTGCATGAAGAAAATGTAAAAGTTGTCAAAAATATAAATAGTAAAGTAAAGTACAGATACTCCGCAAAACGACTTAAGTAGTACTTTAAAGTATTTTTACTTAAGTACTTTACACTACTGCTACTAGGCAGCATCCTGAGGCGGCTATTGAATGTGATCAGCCTGCAAGGAATAGAGCCCACCCAGTCTTGATTATTTATATAATACACTGACTGCTAATCTGCCTGCAAGCTTTACCTATGCAACAGTCTAGGATAAGTAAAATCCTCTGATCAAACTCTGAGGCTGAAATTGAATCTGATTAGCCTGTCAGGAATGGAGCTCACCCACTCGTTAAATGTAAATATTATCCATAAAACATGTGTCCCTTACAATTATACACATATCAGTTATGCAAGTTAACAACAAGCATTGTGGTGGCGGGTAGCCTAGTGGTTAGAGCGTTGGGCTTGTAACCATAAATGGTTGCAAGATCAAATCCCTGTGCTGACAAGGTAAACATCTGTCGTTCTGCCCCTGAACAAGGCAGTTAACCCACTGTTCCTAGGCCGTCATTGAAAATAAGAATTTATTCTTAACTGACTTGCCTAGTTAAATAAAGGTCAAATAAAAAAAGATCAAATATAGAGCCAGCTAGCTAGCTAACACTAGCCATGTTACAGCACCTTCAGAACGTATTCACACCGCTTGACTTTTTCCAAATGTTGTTGTGTTACAGCCTGAATTTAAAATGGAATACATTTAGATTTCTTTGGTCACTGGCCTACACACAATGTCCATAATGTCAAAGTAGAATGATGTTTTTCATATTTTTCTTTACAAATTAATAAAAAATTCAAAGCTGAAATGTCTTGAATCAATAAGTTTTCAACCACTTTGTTTTGGCAAGCCTAAATAAGTTCAAGATAAAAATAACTTGGATGGAATAACAGTTTTGAACATGATTTTTGAATGACTACCTCATCTCTGTATGATTTTTGAATGACTACCTCATCACTGTACCCCACACATACAATTATCTGTAAGGTCCATCAGTTGAGCAGTGAATTTCAAACACAGATTCAACCACAAAGACCAGGGAGGTTTTCCAATGCCTCACAAAGATAGGCAGCTATTGGTATATAATAATACATTTTAAAAAGCATACATTGAATATCCCTTTGATTATGGTGAAGTTATTAATTGCACTTTGGATGGTGTATCAATACACAAAGTCACTACAAAGATACAGGTGTCCTTCTTAACTCAGTTGCCAGAGAGGGAGGAAACTGCTCAGGGATTTCACTATGAGGCCAATGGTAACTTTAAGTTTAATGGCTGAGATAGGAGAAACCTGAGGATGGATCAACATTATTGTAGTTAATCCACAATACTAACCTAATTGACAGAGTGAAAAGAAGGAAGCCTGTACAGAATAAAAAACATTCCAAAACATGCATCCTGTTCACAACAAGGCACTAAAGTAATACTTGTGTGGCAAAGCAATTAACTTTTTGTCCTAAATAAAAAGTGTTGTATTTGGGGCAAATCCAATATAACACATTACTGAGTACCGCTCTCCATATTTTCACACACCGTGGTGGCTGCATTATGTTATGGGTATGCTTGTAATCATTATGGATCATTAGGGAGTTTTTCAGGTTGAAAATGAAACGGAATGGAGCTAAGCACAGGCAAAATCCTAGAAGAAAACCTGGTTCAGTCTGCTTTCCACCAGACCCTGGGTGGAATTCACCTCTCAGCAGGAGAATAACCTAAAACAAAAGGCCAAATCTACACTGGAGTGGCTTACCAAGAAGACAGTGAATGTTCCTGAGTGGCCAAGTTATAGTTTTAACTTAAATCTACTTGAAAATCTATGGCAGGACCTGAAAATGATTTCTAGCAATGATCAACAACAAATTTGACAGAGCTTGAAGAATTAAAAAAATAATAATGGTAAATGTTGCACAATCCAGGTGTGGAAAGCTCTTACAGACTTACCCAGAAAGACAGAGCTGTAATCCACAAAGTATTGACTCAGGTGTGTGAATGCTTATGTAGATTAGATATTTTTGTATTTAATTTTCAATACATTACAATTATTTATTTTTTTGATTACTTTGTCATTATGGAGTATTGTGTGTAGAGGGGTGACCAGATTTAGGCTGTAACACAACAAAATATGGAAACAATCAAGGGGTATGTGTACTTAGTCTATCCCTTAGTGTAGCAATCAATAAAATGTATGCGCTGATCCAAGTGGGCTCTGAGGAAGGGGGGTCAGGAGGATTGTTGGGGGTAGAGGAAGAAGGGAGGAGGGTGCCAGGAGAAAGGGGTGGGAGGGGACCTAAGGACCTTAGATTGAGGTTGGAAAGGTACATGGAGGAAGAGGTGGGGGGTGTCAGGCAGATAATGGTCTTGGTCTGAAGATCCACACCTTTAGGAGAAACCATTATCCTCACGGCAGGAGAGTAATCGGATCGACCCAGCGCCGGGGCCCTGCCGCCCTGCATGCAGCCCACACACAGCCCATCTGCATGGGGCTCAGAGTAGACCCTGGATGGGGCTTGGATGAGGACTGTGGAGCTGGGAAGCAGCACACAGGAGTAGTGGATAAAGCATCTCCCACAACGTGTTATAAGGTCACAGTCATTTGGAGGTGATGAGCCCCAAGAATACCACATTATCTGACAAGAGACACTGATTTCACTCAAGAATAAGACTGGGAATCAGTCAGAGCCTTTGAGACACTTTTTTATCATGAGGTTACTATGCCTTTCTGACACTAAAAGGTTAAGATTTGAACCCATCATTTTGGAGATTAGCAATGTCAAAGAAAAGGGGTGTGCATTTTGCTTGTCATGCAGCAAAGAGGTCAAAATCAAATCAAATGTGATTTGTCACATGCGCCGAATACAACAGTAAAATGCTTACTTACAAGCCCTTAACCAACAATGCAGTTTTAAGAAAATACATGAAAAAAGCAAGAGATAAAAGTAACAAATAATTAAAGAGCAGCAGTAAAATAACAATAGTGAGGCTATATACAGGGTGTACCGGTACTGAGTCAATTTGCGGGGCCACTGGTGTCGAGGTAATTGAGGTAGAGTTATTAAAGTGACGATGCATAGATAATAACAGAGTAGCAGCGGCGTAAAAGGGGGGGAAATGCAAATAGTCTGGGTAGCCATTTGATTAGATGTTCAGGAGCTTATGACTTGGGAGTAGAAGCTGTTTAGAAGCCTCTTGGACCTAGACTTGGAGCTCCGGTACCGCTTGCCGTGCGGTAACAGAGAAAACAGTCTATGACTACGGTGGCTGGAGTCTTTGACAATTTTTAGGGCCTTCCTCTGACACTGCCTGGTATAGAGATCCTGGATGGCAGGAAGTTTGGCCCCGGTGATGTACTGGGCTGTACACACTACCCTCTGTAGTGCCTTCCAGTTGGAGGCCGAGCAGTTGCCATACCAGGCAGTGATGCAACCAGTCAGGATGCTCTCGATGGTGCAGCTGTAAAACCTTTGGAGGATCTGAGGACTCATGCCAAATCTTTTTAATTTCCTGAGGGGGAATAGGCTTTGTCGTGCCCTCTTCACGACTGTCTTGGTGTGTTTGGACCATTCTAGTTTGTTGTTGATGTGGACACCAAGGAACTTGAAGCTCTCAACCTGCTCCACTACAGCCCCATCGATGAGAATGGGGGCGTGCTCGGACCTCCTTTTTCTGTAGTCCACAATCATCTCCTTAGTCTTGGTTACGTTGAGGGATAGGTTGTTATTCTGGCACCACCCGGTCAGGTCTCTGACCTCCTCCCTATAGGCTGTCTCGTCGTTGTCGGTGATCAGACCTACCACTGTTGTGTCGTCTGCAAACTTAATGATGGTGTTGGAGTCGTGCCTGGCCATGCAGTTGTGGGTGAACAGGAGGGGACTGAGCACACACCCCTGGGGAGCTCCAGTGTTGAGGATCAGCGTGGCAGATGTGTTCCTACCTACCCTCACCACCTGGCAGCAGCCCGTCAGGAAGTCCAGGATCCAGTTGCAGAGGGAGGTGTTTAGTCCCAGGATCCTTAGCTTAGTGATGAGCTTTGAGGGTACTATGGTGTTGAACGCTGAGCTGTAGTCAATGAATAGCATTCTCACATAAGTGTTCTTTTTGTCCAGGTGGGAAAGGGCAGTGTGGAGTGCAATTGAGATTGCATCATCTGTGGATCTGTTTGGGCGGTATGCAAATTAGGGTGGGTCTAGGGATTCTGGGATAATGGTGTTGATGTGAGCCATTACCAACCGTTCAAAGCATTTCATGGCTACAGACGTGAGTGCTACTGGTCGGTAGTCATTTAGGCAGGTTGCCTTTGTGTTCTTGGGCAAAGGGACTATTGTGGTCTGCTTGAAACATGTTGGTATTACAGACTCAGACAGGGAGAGGTTGAAAATGTCAGTGAAGACATTTACCAGTTGGTCAGCGCATGCTCGGAGTACACGTCCTGGTAATCAATCTGGCCCTGCGGCCTTGTGAATGTTGACCTGTTTAAAGGTCTTATTCACATCGGCTGCGGAGAGCGTGATCACACAGTTGTCCGGAAGAGCTGATGCTCTCATGAATGTTTCAGTGTTACTTGCCTCGAAGCGAACATAGAAGTTATTTAGCTTGTCTAGTAGGCTAGTGTCACTGGGCAGCTCTCGGCTGTGCTTCCCTTTGTAGTCTGTAATAGTTTGCAAGCCCTGCCACATCCGACGAGCGTCGGAGCCGGTGTAGTGCGATTCGATCTTAATCCTGTATTGACGCTTTGCCTGTTTGATGGTTCATCAGAGGGCATAGCGGTATTTCTTATAAGCTTCTGTGTTAGCGTCACACTCCTTGAAAGTGGCAGCTCTACCCTTTAGCTCAGTGCGAATGTTGCCTGTAATCCATGGCTTCTGGTTGGGGTATGTACGTACAGTCACTGTGGAGACGACGTCATCAATACACTTATTGATGAAGCCAGTGACTGATGTGGTCACTGGTCATTGCTATCACTGGTCATTGCTGGTCATTACTATCAGTGAGATTGTGAGAACACTCATTCCCCTCTCCATCTCCCTCCACCATCACATGTCCATGTAGACCCGGCAACTTCCTTTTGTGGTGCGCACAATGGAACTTTGATCGCCCTGCTGAAATGAAGGGGACAAACAATGCTTTGCATTCATGGTGCGTTACTGCAGCCCCAATGAGACAAGAACCAGAGACCAAATACCCTCCACCCCCCCTGTAAATGGCATTGATGCTAGACAGATGATATCATAACCATTGGAGATGTCCTGATAATGCTGACCTGGAAACAGGGCTCTCTGAGGATCCTCTGTCTGGAGAAGAGCCCCCATGCCGTCAACCTGCCATCTCCAGCAGCAATCAGACACTGACCCACGGGCACCTCTCTCAGCTCTCAAAGCCCCAAAACGAGGCTCTATGGCTGGGGAACAGACGCCGTTGACCTCCCCGCCTCTCTCTGGAGGATAAAAGCGCTGATAGCCGGGACTAGTAATTAAAGAGTCTGGCCTTTTAAAGCCTCCATTATTGTCAGCGCTAGCAGGGCAGTGAATCTCCCCGGGCCTCTCCATGGACGTGCATTATGGCAGGGCTGATTAGTTGACCTAAACTCCCTGCCCGCCAGTGATTTATTTTACCCTTGCACAGGTAAGCTACCTGACCTCTCTGATCCTAATAGAGGTTTAAGAAGAGTGACAAGAGAAGGCCAAAGTTTGCCCGGTGTTGTAAGGAAGGTTGCCAATCTGTTAGGTTGTCTGTCAAACTGTGGTAGGAGTTGAAGTATGATACAATCAAAAGTATTTCCTTCAACAAAGGACTACTTTTTGAGATCCACTTTTTAATCTGTCTTTGAATCTAACTCAAATGTGTCTCTGTCTTCCTCTCTGGTGGGGTGGCAGGTAGCCTAGTGATTAAGTGCGCTGGACCAGTAACCGAAAGGTGGCTGATTCGAATCCCAGAGCCGACTAGGTGAAAAATCTGTTGATGTGCCCTTGAGCAAAGTGCTTAACCCTAATTGCTCCTGTACATCGCTCTGGATAAGAGCGTCTGCGAAATTACTAAAATGTAAAATGGTGCAAAGCCTTTTAGTGGAATATACTATGGACTTAAAATGATCGGATCAATTGTTCCGGAGCTATGGTAATTCAGCTGGATCACAGTCCAAATACCAAAAATGTGCTGTGGATAGCTAAAATCACAGTAGCATATCACTTTAAATGTCAGTTCCCATGGTAACTGAGGTATGCTCCGAGACAAGGGAATAGAATTTTATGAAATATGCAATATCTTCCACAACTTTCTTCCTGGAATATCCTTTCATTTCACTCTCTTTTTTCCAGCGGTGATACAAGACATTTTGATTTTAATCTTGTGACTCACTCATGTTGGAGTCACAGTTATCACTGTCAATCAACTCTTAGCTATATATATAATCGAAAAAGAGTAAAGACATTAGCCCAACAGGCAATTAATTGTGATATTCTGTTCTGGTGTGAATACCTATATTGGGCCTATTACTCAAAATGGAGTGACTCACATTACTTAAGTAATGAGGACATGGAGTGCTATCCATATGGAGTGCTATCCATAACATGGTGTTATGGATAGCACTGTCCTCCATTCATGCATTTTATGAGGGAGCTCCATCTTTATATTAAGCTGTGTGCTGTATCACAGTACATAATGCATGCAACAGTGCAAACATAATTCACCCTGATAAATTAGAGCCCTTATTATTAATGATCATAATCTTTACCAGGGGGCCAAGGGCCTAGAACCAACATGCCCTAGGTGAGGTCGAGCTGAAGGTATTGTTCTCGTGTGTAGGAAAGCAGCGAAGTTTACCCACACGTTGAGAGAGAGAGTTGATAGGTGGACAATGGTTTTGCCCAGATGCATGAGCACTTTAGTGAGTGCTGGACACATGTGAACAAAGGCAGAGTAGCACTTATGTTGAATAACAGCTGTCATACTTTATTTCTGAGCGAGGAGGTGGAGACATAGGCGTGGAGGTGTGTGGGAAAAGTAGTCTTACTCTGTGATCAGTTGGAATATAAATCGAACCCAAGGGTGTCGGCGTGAAAGCCGCTACTACCTTCCAAAAACAAACTATTTTTCTGTACTTACTGTTGTTAATGTATGAATGTTTTTGCTGTATGTACAGTGCCTAGTTAAAGTCTACACACCCCTTGCAAAGCCTTCACATTTTGCTGCCTTAAAATCAATCTAAAATCAGATTAGATTGTATTAGAAATAAGTACGTGAGTCTTTCTATAAACTAGGGTACCATTGAGGATTTCCTACACTGGACAACTTGAAACAGCTGTTGATATGTCATTGATAACAACCAGCAAAATATTTTCATGTCATTACATTAAGATATAAGGGGGGATCATAACTATATTCAATAAAATTCACAAGTTGATTTAAAAGCTATGTTTAACCCTTTATCATGTTGGTGTCTTTATAGATTTGACCAAAATTGTGTGACATATAACATTACTTTTCTGTCCTTGCATTTATGGAAGTGTAAGTTGTCATTATATAATATATTAAGCATTAATCAGTTAAATTAGACATTGAACATGAACCCTGTAAGAATCCTGAATCTAGCTGTCGGACATTTTTTTGTATAGAGAGCTCAGAAATGCAGTGTAACTACATAACATTTCATGTCTCCTTATGTTACGGGGTGAAAACAGTTTTCATGTGCACACAAATCCAACATAATAAATGTGATTGCAAAATCGAATGCTTCTAACCGAAAGAGTCACCTGTAGAACCATCTATAGTCATTAACGTGGTTCTTCAATAATTAT
Organism: Salvelinus namaycush; assembly: GCF_016432855.1. Lineage (NCBI taxonomy): Eukaryota > Metazoa > Chordata > Actinopteri > Salmoniformes > Salmonidae > Salvelinus > Salvelinus namaycush. The sequence goes on from NW_024059752.1 coordinate 47,153, forward strand.
GCATAATACTTGTTGGATGCGCAGTTGGTGTCCAGCTAATTAGTTACGGGTGATATTTTCACATATCATCTGATCCAGGAAATAATTTTTTGAATGACAGTCAAGTGTTGTGATAGCGCATGCAATGCAACAACAGCCCGAATGCTGTAAAAAAGGTATTTGCGATTTTTCACCTACAATTTTAAACAATACCGGGGCCTTGAAGCAGCCTACTTGAACTTGAATTTGGACATCAGAAATTCAAGTGTTGGTATAGGCCTACCTTGAAAATCAGACATTTCCTCAATTTGGTGGTTGAAAAGTCCTTGTAATTATTAAATTCTACTGCTCCCTTAAAATTATCCGTAATTTCATTTTGATCAATTTTTTTGTGAGGGATGTGGCCATTTTTGTTTGTTTCCCGACGCTTTAATTGAACTGTGTTGCGCTACTCTGTTGCGGTAAAACCATGTGTGTTTTGAGGACGAGTTCAACTTGGCTTTCCATACAAATCCTTCCATTAAAAAAGGAACCTGATTTTTGGTCACTTTCTCATTATAAAAACAACGATGGTAGGATTCAAATAGTGAGATTAATGCTACCGCCATTTATTATGTGTGCCTGCGTTGGCCACATAGGCTACAGAAAAATCGCCATGCATACAGTCTATTTAGTCAGGCAATGTCCACATTATTCTCACATATTTTACAATGTAATAATAATTGTAATATCAATGCATTGGTAAGGATTAAAAAAAGAAAATATTCTTAAAGTGGTAATGGCCTACTTTTTTTAGAGGGGGGGGGGGGGGTTCTATATTAGGCGCATTATGCACAATATATATATTTTTTTATAACATTGAGGTCCTTGAAAATTACAATTAAGTGCTTGAAAAAGTCCATGAAAGTCCTAGAATTTGACTTGACAATGTCTGTATGAATCCTGCTTAAAGGATGTATAGTTCTAGGCATTTGTTGTTGCATAGGTTGAGTTATGGGCCAATTTGCATATATTCACTTTAATTCCTCTATGTACACATGTGAAACTGCATAATTTTTTTGTTGCTTTTTTTGTTTCAAACGATTTTGTAATGTTGATCAATGTCACACATTGGTCCCATTATTTATAGAAAGACCCTTATATAAACAATACAGACATTTACAGCTTTCTCCTTCCATTAACTTGTTCACCCCTAAGGCGAGCGCGGGTTACTTTCCTTCCCCAACCCTAGTGCCACTTTGAAGTCTTATCGATAAGTGCAGTGCAGTGGTTCCCTAAACATTGCAACCGCCCGTTTTCCCATTTCCAAACCAGTTTCGATAAAGTAAAGGCAGCTCAAAAAAAGAAAATCAATTTGTATGAGAGGCGTAGGAAGCTATAAGGATACATATTTTACACAGAGAAAGCGTTAAACCAGTGGGAAGATGACACATGGCTAGAGGAATAAAACTCCTCTGTTTAGACTTGTTTAATCCTGCCATCACTGTGATGACAGCTCTGCTTTTTAAACTAGGATATGCCTTTTGTGTGTTGTCCAAAGCAATGTTTGTTTTTTTATTCATGAAAATCAGTTCTCTTTGGTGTAGAGACGTTCTCCTTTCGCCTCGCTAACAAACACGGCTAATGCCAAGGAACTTGAAACGATGACAGTGATCTATGCTAAGTTCTCTCCCTGAAGATGACAGTGGTCTATGCTAAGTTCTCTCCCTGAAGATGTGCAGGTAGGTGACTGAGTCACAATACCAAGGTGCGAACAGAGGAGTGTGTTGTGTTTTAACTATAAATGAGAGGGCTCTCGAGATATTACATAATGTTTTACTATCATGATACGTAGGTACATTGTGCTATGATTCAGGGCAAAATATGACAAAGTGATTATCATGTGTAATTTGCAGTTGTTAATCTTCTCCTAGGCAGCTGTCTTATAACAACTAGAGATGATGAGAGAATGCAAGGTCTGATCTCATAACTAGAGATGATCAGTGAATACAAGGTCTGGTCTCATAACTAGAGATGATCAGTGAATACAAGGTCTGGTCTCATAACTAGAGATGATGAGTAAATACAAGGTCTGTTCTCATAACTAAATATAATGAGTGAATACAAGGTCTGGTCTCATAACTGGAGATGATGAGTGAATACAAGGTCTCATCTCATAACAAGCAAGCTTGCACCTCTATGGAACAAATATGATTGACTACACACCACTCCAGCTATAGCATACTTACTCTAAGACTGGTTACATGTGCATGCATTGTGCAGTTGTACCATAAAACACAACAGAACACCATTAAACACGACGACACACCTGGCAATTTCCATTCGGTCACCCTATTCAAGCCAATCTGAGTGATCCAATCACTAGTCAAATCCCAATCACACACCATTTTGTTTTCTCCCTCAAGCAAGCAAGTAATTAGAGCTTTCCAATCAATTGAAAGGCTGACAAAGGGTCTGCAGAAGTGGATGGGAGTGAAGATGGGATGCTGCTGCTACATCTGCCAGATAGACATTAATGAGCTTACTCACAGTCACAGAGAGTCATTGTTGTGTAGAGGGGTCAATTTGGGACCATGGGCATTGATTTGACCCTGCTTCAGAAGAGTTAAACAAAGTGGATGGATGTCCATGCACATCTAGCTTCATAAGGGACTACAGGTGAAAGTTATCTCTATTGCTAACTCTGGAAGATTTTTGTGGATGTGAATGCTGAAGTGATGATTCATGTGAACATGACACATGGCTGGATTACAGCAGCATCTAGATCATCTGCACAGGTTTTGTAAGACCCGGGCTCTGACAGTTAACCTACAGTACCAGTCAAAGGTTCGGACACACCTACACATTCAAGGGTTTTTCTTAATTTTTTTACTATTTTCTACATTGTAGAATAATAGTGAAGACATCAAAACTATGAAATAACACATATGGAATCATGTAGTAACCAAAAAAGTGTTAAACAAATAAAAATATATTTTAGATTGTTCAGAGTAACCACCCTTTGCCTTGATGACAGCTTTGCACACTCTTGGCATTCTCTCAACCAGCTTCATCTGGAATGCTTTTCCAACAGTCTTGAAGGAGTTCCCACATATGCTGAGCATTTGTTGGCTGCTTTTCCTTCACTCTGCGGTCCAACTTATCCCAAACCATCTCAATTGGGTTGAGGTCGGGTGATTGTTGAGGCCAGGTCATCTGATGCAGCACTCCATCACTTTCCTTCTTGGTCAGATAGCCCTTACACAGCTTGTTTGTTGGGTCATTATCCTGTTGAAAAACAAATGATAGTCCCACTAAGCGCAAACAAGATGGGATGGCGTATCGCTGCAGAATGCTCTGGTAGCCATGCTGGTTAAGTGTGCCTTGAATTCTAAATAAATCACACACAGTGTCACCAGCAAAGCACCCCCACACCATCACACCTCCTCCATGCTTCAAGGTGGGAACCACACATGCTGAGATCATTCGTTCACCTACTCTGTGTCTCAGACACAGCGGTTGGAACCAAAAATCGCAAATTTGGGCTCATCAGACCAAAAAACAGATTTCTACCGGTCTAATGTCCATTGCTCGTGTTTCTTGGCTCAAGCAAGTCTCTTCTTCTTATTGGTGATCTTTAGTTATGACGACTCAGGATAAGACCCAGATGCAGACAGTTCGAATCACAGATGTTAATTTACAAAACAGGGGGCAGGCATACGACAAGTCAAGGGAAGGCAGAGGTCAGTAATCCAAGGCAGAATCAGTAAGGTACAGAATTGCAGGCAGGCTCTGGGTCAGGGTAGGCAGAGGTCAGTAATCCAACGCAGTGTCAGGCAGGCAGAATGGTCAAAACCGGAAGAACTAGAAAAGATTGACTGACCTTCATGTCTTAAAGTATTGATGGACTGTCATTTCTCTTTGCTTATTTGAGCTGTTCTTGCAATAATATGGACTTGGTCTTTTACCAAATAGGGCTATCTTCTGTATACCACTCCTACCTTGTCACAACACAACTGATTGGCTCAAACACATTAAGAAGGAAAGAAATTCCACAAATTAACATTTAATTGAAATACATTCCAGGTGAATACCTCATGAAGCTGCTTGAGAGTATGCCAAGAGTGTACAAAGCTGTCATCAAGGCAAAAGGTGGCTTTTTTGAAGAATCTCAATATAAAATATATTTTGATTTGTTTAACACTTTTTTGGTTACTACATGATTCCATATGTGTTATTTCATAGTTTTGATGTCTTAACTATTATTCTACAATGTAGAAAATAGTAAAAAATAAAGACAAATCCTGGAATGAGTAGGTGTGTCCAAACTTTTGACTGGTACTGTAAAGAAAACAAATAAAATGAAATTCCAAAAGAGGTCCGGAAATCAGGATCACAAATATAAATTCTATTTGGACACAGTTCTATTAGAACACACCAAAAACGACACATATCTAGGACTAAATATCAGCAACACAGGTAGCTTTCGCATGGCTGTGAATGAGCTGAGAGACAAAGCAAGAAGAGCATTCTATGCCATTAAAAATAACATTAAAATTGAAAATCCAATTAGAATCTGGCTCAAAATTGTCCAATCAGTTATAGAACCAATTGCTCTATATGGCAGCGAAGTATGTGGTCCACTCTCTAATAATGGATTTACCAAACATCCATTCGAAATACTGCATGCAGAGTTTTGCAAGACTGCATTGCAAGTGCAAAGAAAAACTCAAAATAACACATGTAGAGCAGAATTGGGCCAATACCCCCTCCTTATTTGAATATAAAAAAGAGCCATCAAATTTGACAACCATCTAAAAACAAGGGACCCCAAAACATTTCATCACACAGGCCTACAATGTCAAGAGATTAAACAAGAGAAGAGTCCCCACAGTCAGCTGGTTCTGAGGCTCAGTTCACCAACCCAAACCAACCCCATAGTCTCAGGACAGCTGATCAAATCATCACAAAGCTCAAATAAAAATATATCACCTATTGGAAAGACACCACAAAAAAATCTAAGTAAACTTCAATGCTATTTGGTTCTAAACAGACAGTACACGGTGGCAGACTATCTGATCACTGTCACTGATAGAAAACTGAGGAAAACACTGACTAGGTACAGACTCAGTGAGCACAGTCTGGCTATAGAGACCGGTAGTCACAGGCAAATCTGGCTGCCCAGAGAGGACCGGCTGTGCTCACTCTGCTCCACTCTGCTCCAATTTGCTCCAGGGAAGAGACAGAGCTGCATTTCCTATTACACTGTGAGAAATACTCAGGCCTAAGAGAATCATTTTTTCACAAAATGATCATTCAGTATAAAGAATTTTAACTATAAAAGAGTTAGAAAAAATATAATATTTATTGGGTGAAAAGCCAAAATGTGTTCTGTCACAACCTGAGGGACAGCCACTGAAAAGTACAATTTAATGTCAATAATATTTCCATTTTGGTTTCGTTTTGGCTTTCATACCATGTCATGTGTCTTCTCAGCCATGTTGACACTGGTCTACTACTATTGCTTTACTGTATTGTTATTCTCATTATTGTTGTTGTAGTTGCTGCTAATGGTAATCATGTACTGTATGACTGTATGACTGTATGACTGTGTGTGTGTGTGTGTGTGTGTGTGTGTGTGTGTGTGTGTGTGTGTGTGTGTGTGTGTGTGTGTGTGTGTGTGTGTGTGTGTGTGTGTGTGTGTGTGTGTTTCTACACTACCTTTGTCTCTGTGATGTTAATTAAATATCCCAACAAAAGCCAGGGAGAGCTTGCCAGGAGCTTTGAGGACAGGTGTGTAAAGCATTCAGTGCAGCAGGTGGAGGAAATTGGATTTGGTTTCTCCTGAGCCTAACTTTTCTGGAGATTGCCGAAGACAGATTTCCCCACAACGGAAAAAGACATGAAAAAGTCATCTAAAACCAAATAAACATTAAAAGTCCAAAAGGCTTGGTCTGGTGTATTGTGAATGTATACGAAACGTAGGACTGTATCTCTGAGGATTTCATTTTAGTTTCCTTGGTTTCCTTTCTAACCCTAAAAGCATCAACATATTTCGACCCCTAAAAGCACCAACAGGGGTAATTTCGGAAAATCTGGGGTGGGTCTATATCTATACATTCATGAATAGTGAAAATGTATGGAAACTTTTTGTTGTTGTTGCTTTTTAGTCTTAATTTTAAAAATGAGGCTATGTAGGGTGTTGGCTAGGAGACCACTGTGACTGACAAGTGAATCTACCTGTTGCAGCGAGCGTGGGGTTACTCCGTGAAATCCCAGGGAAAGGGCTGTATTCACTAGACAAAACAGAGGCAAACGGGCTGAAATTGGGGGTGGTACTATGTCAACTTGTCCAATAAGAAACTTTTATGTTGCAAAATGTTTTTATATGTTTTTCTACGTCATGAACAAATGAATATACTGTATCTGGTAAACGCATTAGGTGCTGCTGCTTTGAAAGTGGTGTGGGCACAGCAGATAGTAGTGGAGCAAATGCATTCTCATCACATGTTTTCTGGATGCTCTGTCTATAGTTTTGAACATGTCTCGCTATCATATTGACAGAATGCTTATTTCATATAATTTATTATGATTTTGTCACGAATATCACCGAAGGTGGCTCCCCTTCCCATTCGTGTGGCGCTCGGCGGTCGTCGTCACCGGTCTACTAGCTGCCACCAATCCCTTTTTCCCTTTTCGTTTGGTTTTGTCTAATTGTTTTCACCTGTTTCTTGTTGGGGTTGTTGGGTTGGTGTTATTTAAGTTCGATTAGCCCACTTGTGTTTGTGCGGGCTTGTTTCTGTTAATTAAGAGGTGTTCTTTATTATTGTGGGTTTTCCGCTGTCCGGTTAGATACCAGTGTGTACTTAGGTGGAGTGTATCACGCCTGTGTTCGGCGTCACCTCTTGTACGTTTTCGGTTGGACATTAAAGCGTGTTTTTTCCCGTATCCTCTGCTCCCTGCGCCTGACTCCACACCCATTCACTCTTTGAGCGTAACAGAAGCCCGCACCCTCAAGTATGGAGTCAGCAGGAGCAGCGACCACCCCTATCCCCACGATGGAGGAGCGAGTCCTTCATCACACGTCCATCCTCCATCGCATCGGATCAGCGATGGATCCGATGATGGAGAGGATGGACCGCTGGGAGAGGAGTGGTCTCCCTACTACCCCTCCAACCCTCCCACCGGCAACGCTACCATCTCCTCCAGCAGGATCCGATACCAGCGCTCTGCGTATTGCGCCTCTGAGGGAGTATGATGGAGCGGCGGCCGGGTGCCAGGGATTTCTGCTTCAACTAGAGCTTTACCTGGCCACCGTTCGGCCGGCTCCCTCGGACGAGGAGAGCGTGAGTGTCCTCGTCTCTTGCCTGACGGGTAGAGCCCTGGAGTGGGCCAATGCCGTCTGGAACGGGCCCGACTCGGCGAGGGGCCATTACCCGGAGTTCACCCGCCGTTTCCGGGCCGTGTTCGATCACCCTCCGGAGGGCCGAGCGGCGGGTGAGAGATTGTTCCATCTTAGGCAGGGGACGAGGAGCGCGCAGGACTTCGCGCTGGAATTCCGGGCCTTGGCTGCTGGAGCGGGGTGGAACGACAGGGCCCTGATAGACCATTACAGGTGTAGCCTGAGAGAGGACGTCCGCAGGGAGCTGGTTTGTCGGGACACTACGCTCAGCCTGGATGAGCTCATAGACATGTCGATCCAGCTAGACCATCTGCTGGCTGCTCGCGGACGTTCTGAAAGGGTCCTGTCTGTTCCACCTCCTGGCCCTCCCGCTCCCATACCTATGGAGCTAGGGGGGGCTGCATCTAGGGAGACCGGAGGAGGAGGCTCTTCCTGTACCAGCTGTGGCCGGAGAGGGCACACTTCCGGTCGGTGCTGGAGGAGTCCATCTGGGAGTCGAGAGGGCAGGCAGAACACTCCTCAGTCACCCCAGGTGAGTCAGCACCACACTCACCCAGAGCTTCCTGTTGGTCACATGTTTTTATTAATTTGTTTCCTTAAGTTTTCTCCTTCTCTCCAGCATAAGGCGCTAGTCGATTCAGGCGCAGCTGGGAACTTTATAGATCGTGGACTCGCCCAGAGGTTGAGGATTCCGTTAGTACAGGTAGACCCCCCCCTTCCCCGTGCACTCCTTAGATAGTCAACCGTTAGGGTCAGGGCTGGTCAGGGAGGCCACGATTCCTCTGGAGATGATTACGCGGGGGGATCATAAGGAGCGGATTAGTCTGTTTCTTATCGATTCACCTGCGTTTCCGGTGGTGCTGGGGATTCCCTGGCTGGCTATTCACAATCCTAAGATTTCGTGGAGACAGGGAGCTCTCCAGGGGTGGTCTGATGAGTGTGCAGGCAGGTGTGTAGGAGTTTCCATCGGTGCGACGACGGTGGAGAGTCCAGACCAGGTTTCCACCGTGCGCATTCCCGCTGAGTATGCCGATTTGGCTATCGCCTTCAGTAAAAAGAAGGCAACCCAATTACCACCCCATCGACAGGGGGATTGCGTGATAAACCTCCAGGTAAACGCTGCACTGCCCAGGAGTCACGTGTATCCTTTGTCCCAGGAGGAGACGTTGGCTATGGAGACATATGTCACGGAAGCTCTGGGATAGGGGTACATTCGGCCCTCCATGTCACCTGTCTCCTCGAGTTTCTTTTTTTGTGAAGAAAAAGGAGGGTGGTTTGCGTCCGTGCATTGATTATCGAGGTCTCAATTCCATCACGGTGGGTTTTAGTTACCCACTACCTCTCATCGCTATGGCAGTGGAATCGTTTCACGGGGCACGGTTCTTCACGAAACTGGACCTCAGGAGCGCGTATAATCTGGTGCGTATTCGGGAGGGAGATGAGTGGAAAACCGCTTTTAGTACCACATCTGGCCATTATGAGTACCTCGTCATGCCGTATGGGTTAAAGAATGCTCCAGCCATCTTTCAATCCTTCGTCAACGAGATTCTCAGAGACCTGCACGGACAGGGTGTGGTGGTGTATATTGACGATATCTTGATCTACTCCGCCACATGCACCGCGCATGTGTCTCTGGTGCGCAAGGTTCTTGGGCGACTGCTGGAGCATGACCTGTACGTGAAGGCGGAGAAATGTGAGTTTTCCAAACGAGCCGTTTCCTTCCTGGGTTATTGCATTTCCACCTCGGGGGTGGTGATGGAGTGTGACCGCGTCAAGGCCGTGCGTAATTGGCCGACGGGAAAAGAGGTGCAGTGGTTCTTAGGGTTTGCCAATTGTTACCGGAGGTTAATCCGGGGTTTTGGCCAGGTAGCGGCTCCCATTACCTCACTGCTGAAGGGGGAGCCGGTGCGTTTGCAGTGGTCAGCAGAGGCGGACGGAGCTTTCCGTCGGTTGAAGGCGCTGTTCACGACGCGCCAGTGTTGGCGCATCCGGACCCTTCTTTGGCGTTCATAGTAGAGGTGGACGCATCCGAGGCTGGGGTTGGAGCCGTGCTCTCACATCGCTCGAGTACGCCACCGAAGCTCCGCCCCTGTGCTTTTTTTTCGAAGAAGCTCGGGCCGGCGGAGCAAAACTATGATGTAGGGGACAGGGAGTTGTTGGCTGTGGTTAAGGCCCTGAAGGTGTGGAGACACTGGCTTGAGGGGGCTAAGCACCCTTTCCTCATCTGGACTGACCACCGTAGCCTGCAGTATATCCGAGCAGCTAGGAGACTGAATCCTCGTCAGGCAAGGTGGTCCATGTATTTCACCAGATTTCGATTTACGATCTCGTATCGACCAGGTTCCCTCAACACTAAGGCCGACGTGCTGTCCCGTCTCTACGACACTGAGGACCGGTCCATCGATCCTACTCCCATCATTCCGGCGGCTAGGCTGGTGGCACCGGTAGTATGGGAGGTGGACGCGGACATCGAGCGGGCGCTAAGGGAGGAACCTGCGCCTCCACAGTGCCCGGAGGGTCGTAGGTACGTGCCGCTCGCTGTTCGTGATCAATTGATTCGGTGGGCTCATAGTCTACCCTCGTCAGGTCACCAGGGTATTTCGAGGACAGTGCGAGGTCTTAGGGAGAAGTACTGGTGGCCCACCTTAGTGAGGGACGTGCGATTCTATGTCTCCTCCTGTTCAGTGTGCGCCCAGAGTAAGGCTCCTAGGCACTTGCCACGAGGGAAGTTACAACCCCTCCCCGTTCCACAACGACCGTGGTCCCATCTATCGGTGGACTTTCTCACTGATCTTCCCCCGTCTCAGGGAAACACGACGATCCTGGTCGTTGTGGATCAGTTCTCGAAGTCCTGCCATCTTATCCCGTTGCCCGGTCTCCCTACGGCCCTACAGACTGCGGAGGCTCTGTTCACCCATGTCTTCCGGCACTACGTGGTGCCCGAGGACATCGTTTCTGATCGGGGTCCCCAGTTTACATCCCGAGTGTGGAGGGCGTTTATGGAACGTCTGGGGGTCTCGGTCAGCCTGACCTCGGGGTATCACCCGGAGAGTAATGGGCAGGTGGAGAGAGTGAACCAGGAGGTGGGTAGGTTTCTGCGATCGTATTGCCAGGACCGGCCAGGGGAGTGGGCGAGATACATCCCCTGGGCTGAAATGGCCCAGAACTCACTAAGCCACTCCTCTACCAACATGTCACCGTTTCAGTGCGTGTTGGGGTACCAGCCGGTCCTGGCACCATGGCATCAGAGCCAGACCGAGGCTCCTGCGGTGGAGGAGTGGGTGCAGCGCTCTAAGGAGACCTGGAGGGCCGTCCAGGAGTCATTACGTCAGGCGAGTGGACGGCAGAAGAGGAGCGCTGATCGTCACCGCAGTGAGGCCCCCGTGTTTGCACCGGGGGACAGGGTCTGGCTCTCGACCCGAAACCTGCCCCTCCGCCTGCCCTGCCGGAAGCTGGGTCCACAGTGTGTGGGGCCATTCAAAGTCCTGAGGAGAATAAACGAGGTGTGTTTACTTCCTTCGTATTATCGTATTAACCCCTCGTTTCATGTGTCTCTCCTCAGGCCGGTGGTAGCTGGTCCGATGCAGGAAGGTGAGGTTCCTGAGGTCCCTCCGCCCCCTCTGGACATTGAGGGGTCCCCGGCGTACACTATACGGGCCATTCTGGACTCGAGACGCCGGGTGAGGGGCCTGCAGTACCTCATGGACTGGGAGGGGTACGGGCCGGAGGAAGGTGCTGGGTCCCGGTGGGGGACATATTGGATCCATCTATGCTGAGGTAGTTCCATCGCCTCCATCCGGATCGCCCTGCGCCTCAGACCCCTTGTGAGACCATATGCTGACACATGCACATTAGTGGCCTGCTGGAGGTAATTTTGCAGGGCTCTGGCAGTGCTCCTCCTTGCACAAAGGCGGAGGTAGCGTTCCTGCTGCTGGGTTGTTGCCCTCCTACGGCCTCCTCCACGTCTCCTGATGTACTGGCCTGTCTCCTGGTAGCGCCTCCATGCTTTGGACACTACGCTGACAGACACAGCAAACCTTCTTGCCACAGCTCGCATTGATGTGCCATCCTGGATGAGCTGCACTACCTGAGCCACTTGTGTGGGTTGTAGACTCCGTCTCATGCTACCACTAGAGTGAAAGCACCGCCAGCATTCAAAAGTGACCAAAACATCAGCCAGGAAGCATAGGAACTGAGAAGTGGTCTGTGGTCACCACCTGCAGAACCACTCCTTTATTGGGGGTGTCTTGCTAATTGCCTATAATTTCCACCTTTTATCTATTCCATTTGCACAACAGCATGTGAAATTTATTGTCAATCAGTGTTGCTTCCTAAGTGGACAGTTTGATTTCACAGAAGTGTGATTGACTTGGAGTTACAGTGTAGATTGGGTGCTATAACCCTAAAAGCACCAACAGGTGTCAATTTTGACACCAAGTGGTAAAACATTTCATAATTTAGATTTATTTTATCCTTCAGAAATTTTAGGACTTTGTCAAGCAACTAGTCACGACAAGAACAAAACATTCATCATCATTTCTATGTTAATATGGAGGAATAAAAAAGCGTAAGCTGAAAATGTGAAATGAATAGTAAACTTTGTGATAAAATCACCAAATTTGGCACAGAGGTAGATGTACTGGTATGTACCCAGAAAATATATAATAATAATACATTTATTTTATATAGTGCTTTTCATTACAAACAAGAATATCAAAGATGCTTTGAACACGCAAACAAATGTAGGGATCTGTCCGTTCAGGGTTGATGGTTTTCCACAGCTTCAGATCTCTAAGGTCGTCACTAGTTACCACAGCCACAAAGTCAAGATTATGGTGAAACACTGCCTATTTCTACAATTTCTCTTCTTAAAATAAGAGTTTAAACCTAACCCTAATCTTAACACTAACCTTATGCATAGCCCTAACTTTAAATACTGCCAATTTTGACTTTGTGGCTGTGGTAACTAGTGACAAACCTCCTCTCCTGCCTACCTGGTTGCCTGCCTCACAAGAGAGAAACACACATTTTCATAGAAAAAAAGTATGTGTTAATAAAAGCAGTTCATTAAAGCAGTTTAGTCGTCCTCTAAAACGCTCTAGAATGATCCAATCTACTAATGTTATATTTATTAGCCTAGCTAGATAGCTAGCTAGCTAACATTAGCTAGCTACGTTCATTCCATCATGCAGCCAGCAACTAACGATAATAATTTAGACTCACTGAATAAATGCATTTGGCATAAAGAAGATGAAACGATCTGCATTTGCTAATGAAGGCCACGGGATACTGAAGTTTATGAAAAGGTTAGTCAGCCAGTTTATTAGTTTGTTAAAGTGGGCATATTATTTTATTTCCATTGCTGGTGATTATTCACAAATGTTTGTGGTAAAAAAAACTCAAATTCAACCATAGAGGAGTAATAGAGAACACAAGAGGAAAGCCCCCCCCCCCCCCCCACTTGTGCCATGTCATGAGGATGCCTGGACCTATTGAGATGTGTGCCTTTTGTTAAGTAAATAAATGAGGTGAAAAGGAGACGAGTAGGACTTAAAATAATGAATAATTACAGAAGAACACTAATTAGATGATGAAAAAAGTCAGGGAAAACACAGAAGAGGAGTTGTGTTCCTTTTCGGAGTAAATTTTTCCAAGGTAATGTACAGAACTGAGGCGTTATCCTGCAGCCAGAATAACAGATATGTTTATTTTGTTACCTTTGTTTAAGCTGTTTATCCCACTTATACCACCGTTTATCCAACTTATCCAACAGATCTATCATTTGTTCATTCAAATGATAGATCTGGTGTGGGCGGTGGTCTGAATAAGTCTACCTAAACCTACTCACTAACTCTGCAAGGCAAATATTATGCTAATTTCAATCCATTGTATTCATCGAACTGCAGAACACCAGCTGAATCTTTGTAACACATGGAACAAGACCAAGGACACTTTTGTTATTCACAAGCTTTTGTAACCGCTGAACCACACTTACCATACTCTGCCCTGTGTATTCAGGTATTTGTACTAGAGGTCGACCGATTATGATTTTTCAACGCCGATACCGATTATTGGAGGACAAAAAAGCTGATACCGATTAATCGGCCGATTTTTTAAATTTATTTGTAATAATGACAATTACAACAATACTGAATGAACACTTATTTTAACTTAATATAATACATCAATAAAATCAATTTAGCCTCAAATAAATAATGAAACATGTTCAATTTGGTTTAAATAATGCAAAAACAAGTGTTGGAGAAGAAAGTAAAAGTGCAATGTTGTTGTGTTCCTTTTCGGAGTAAATTTTTCCAAGGTAATGTACAGAACTGAGGCGTTATCCTGCAGCCAGAATAACAGATATGTTTATTTTGTTACCTTTGTTTAAGCTGTTTATCCCACTTATACCACCGTTTATCCAACTTATAGAACCAATTTATACTCACTTATACCAAAGAAAACAATACTATAAACACACATTTACCAGTAGAAATAAAATATTTTCATTTATATTTTCATTTATATAGGAAAATTCATAATTTCTCATCTTTTGGTTGCAAGAGACGGTTGCTAGAAATGTGTTCATTCGATTAATTCGATATTTATGGACGCGACCCAGTCATTCGTTCTTTATGTTCTGTTGTCATGCTTGCTGGCAATGTTCTTATCCCTTGCTTGTTAGCTAGCCAGCTAGCTACGACTAACACAGTCACAACCTCTGCAGCCAGAATAACAACAAAGTAGATGTTTTTATTGACATTCATTTGGATACATCCATAACAATGAGCAGATAATGCCCAATTTTGCCTGTCATAGCTAGAAAAGTTTGCCTTCTCGTGTCACGCCCTGACCATAGAGAGCTTTTTATTCTCTATGTTGGTTAGGTCGGGGTGTGATTAAGGGTGGGTTATCTAGGGGAATTATATGTCATTGTTGGCCTGGTATGGTTCCCAATCAGAGGCAGCTGTTTATCGTTGTCTCTGATTGGGGATCATATTTAGGTAGCCATTTCCCCATTGTGCTTTGTGGGATCTTGTCTAGTTGCCTGTGTGCACTATTTTGAGCTTCACGTTTCGTTTGTTGGCTTTATTGTTTTTTTCCCTTTGAGTTTTCTATTCCAAATAAAAGGATGGAAACATACCACGCTGCATCTTGGTCCACTCCTTATGACGATCGTGACATCTCGTCAGGACACTCGTCAACACTGACAGTTAATGACAAGGAGGTTGCATTGCATATCAAACACTAGGCTAGAATCTAGCTAAATAGTTTGTTGCTAGCAAACCTGCCAATATGACAACCAAATAAAAAAAATATCAGTTGCTGAAAACAGCTGGTCAAACTAGAAACGTGGGAAGGATTTGACAGCATAGCGCCTCTAGTGTCATGACTACAGTAGGGACCAGAGAAATTCATGTTCACTACGTTAGGTCATCAGATGCTCCGAAAAAAATTCTCTGCAAAAACAAATCAATGCTAGCTAGCTACGTTTTTCCTCATAGTATCCAATTTCAGGTTTGTGTGGTTGTTGGTTTAGCTTTCTATAACTTTGTAGCAAGTACAGTCTGCATGTGTAGGCACTTATTTCGTCATGATTGGAAGGTGTCCCGATATATGTTCCAACTGTCCCGATATCTTTTCCAACTGTCCCGTTATCTGGTTTTAATGTCCATTCTAGAAAGCCCTTCTAGACAATCAGAAATGATTATTCAACAATGCTGTGGTATAATTAAGCAATAATGCCCGAGGGGGTGTGGTATATGGCCAATATACCATGGCTAAGGGCTATTCTTACGCGGTCTGATATACCACGGCTGTCAGCCAATCAGCATTTAGGGCTCAAACCACCCAGTTTAAAATAGGTTTTATGACACATAAAAAAACATTGTTACAAAGTCTACTGTGTATAGTGGTAAATGGAACACTTAAATAAAGCCAACATAATGAATAATTGCAGAATAGCACTGTTATCAGATGATAATAATAATAATAATAGGTTTTATGACATCAAATTAAAATACTTTTCTACATTGAAACCTGTCTGTCTTTGCTTAACATTGTGTGTGAAGAGTAACATGAATATTTAAAGGCATTGTAACCATTCTTCACATAACGCTCAGCCATGCTATAGTAGTTCAGTAAGCTACAGAGTGTGTTGTCCATGGAAGTTGTTGTCTCTGGCTCTTTTGATATCAGATTCAGAATGAATAATAACAAGGTTTGTGGTAGTTTGAAAGGGTTTTATCCACCTAGGCTAGGAGTGTTTCCAATTCACATAACCCAACAAGAAAAACCCCAGCCCTATAGTCATAGGACAGATGAAAAGAGAAGTTATCTATAATAACAATATTTTGACATTGCCTACGAATAGGACCCAGAGTTTTACCTGGCAAGGTCATGATCAGAAAAAAAAAGTTCCCCAGAAAAAGACACGTACACATTTTGCCACACCACCTTTTAACCTATGGTGCCACCTCTGACTATAGAAAAGTATGTACATCTACACACAAAAAAAGTCTAATGCAGAAAGGAATGTGAAAGGAATATAAGATCAAGCCGCCTTTACATTTAGTTATTCCACCTACTGAGGTTAGACTTAAAACAACCCTGGCAGCAAGCAAACCTCCCACTTTTTATAAATAAGGTGAATGCTGTGTTACTGATGCTTGGTCACATGCATGAAAAGTGTTCATTCAAGTCACCTCAAACACAGATAAATGATGCCAAGGTACTATCCCAGAGAGAGAGGAGACTGGGAACTTGGGGAATGAGTAAGCAACAAAAATAATAATTTTGTTGGGCTCCTTCTTGTACAGTGTAATATCATTTTAGAAATGATAGATCTGGTGTGGGCGGTGGTCTGAATAAGTCTACCTAAACCTACTCACTAACTCTGCAAGGCAAATATTATGCTAATTTCAATCCATTGTATTCATCGAACTGCAGAACACCAGCTGAATCTTTGTAACACATGGAACAAGACCAAGGACACTTTTGTTATTCACAAGCTTTTGTAACCGCTGAACCACACTTACCATACTCTGCCCTGTGTATTCAGGTATTTGTACTAGAGGTCGACCGATTATGATTTTTCAACGCCGATACCGATTATTGGAGGACAAAAAAGCTGATACCGATTAATCGGCCGATTTTTTAAATTTATTTGTAATAATGACAATTACAACAATACTGAATGAACACTTATTTTAACTTAATATAATACATCAATAAAATCAATTTAGCCTCAAATAAATAATGAAACATGTTCAATTTGGTTTAAATAATGCAAAAACAAGTGTTGGAGAAGAAAGTAAAAGTGCAATATGTGCCATGTAAGAAAGCTAACGTTTAAGTTCCTTGCTCAGAATATGAGAACTGGTGGTTCCTTTTAACATGAGTCTTCAATATTCCCAGGTAAGAAGTTTTAGGTTGTAGTTATTATAGAAATTATAGGACTTTTTCTCTCTATACGATTTATATTTCATATACCTTTGACGATTGGATGTTCTTATAGGCACTTTAGTATTGCCAGTGTAACAGTATAGCTTCCATCCCTCTCCTCGCCGCTACCTGGGCTCGAACCAGGAACACATCGACAACAGCCACCCTCGAAGCAGCGTTACCCATGCAGAGCAAGGGGAACAACTACTCCAAGTCTCAGAGCGAGTGACGTTTGAAACGCTATTAGCGCGCACCCCGCTAACTAGCTAGCCATTTCACATCGGTTACACCAGCCTAACCTCGGGAGTTGATAGGCTTGAAGTCATAAACAGCGCAATGCTTGAAGCTTTGCGAAGAGCTGCTGGCAAAACCCACGAAAGTGCTGTTTGAATGAATGCTTACGAGCCTGCTGGTGCCTACCATCGCTCAGTCACACTGCTCTATCAAATCATAGACTTAATTATAACATAATAACACACAGAAATACGAGCCTTCGGTCATTAATATGGTCGAATCCGGAAACTATCATCTCGAAAACAAAACGTTTATTCTTTCAGTGAAATACGGAACCGTTCCGTATTTTATCTAACGGGTGGCATCCATAAGTCTAAATATTCCTGTTACATTGCACAACCTTCAATGTTATGTCATAATTACGTAAAATCCTGGCAAATTAGTTCGCAATGAACCAGGCGGCCCAAACTGTTGCATATACCCTGACTCTGCGTGCAATGAACGCAAGAGAAGTGACACAATTTCACCTGGTTAATATTGCCTGCTAACCTGGATTTCTTTTAGCTAAATATGCAGGTTTAAAAATATATACTTCTGTCTATTGATTTTAAGAAAGGCATTGATGTTCATGGTTAGGTACACGTTGGAGCAACGACAGTACTTTTTTGCGAATGCGCACTACATCGATTATATGCAACGCGGGACACGCTAGATAAACTAGTAATATCATCAACCATGTGTAGTTAACTAGTGATTATGATTGACTGATTGATTGTTTTTTATAAAATAAGTTTAATGCTAGCTAGCAACTTACCTTGGCTTCTTACTGCATTCGCGTAACAGGCGGGCTCCTCGTGAGGCAGGTGGTTAGAGCGTTGGACTAGTTAACCGTAAGGTTGCAAGATTGAATCCCTGAGCTGACAAGGTTAAAATCTGTCGTTCTGCCCCTGAACAAGGCAGTTAACCCACCGTTCCTAGGCCGTCATTGAAAATAAGAATGTGTTCTTAACTGACTTGCCTAGTTAAATAAAAAACAAAAAATAAAAAAATCGGCGTCCAAAATTACCGATTTACGATTGTTATGAAAACTTGAAATCGGCCCTAATTAATCGGCCATTCCGATTAATCGGTCGACCTCTAATTTGTACAGCACTTCTCTATGAATGTGTATTCCGCTGATTGGATTATAAATAGAATCCAAAAAACACATCACAACTTTGGACCGTATTTAGTCAATAGATACTGACTTGAAGTATTAAGAGGTGAAAACAGGACTATTCGTGTCTATACATCGTGGCTCCGACCCGTGCCTCTTTGGATTTGCAGATAGAGAGACCCGGCTGCCACGGCTTCAGTGATCCCTCCTATTCTCTGCCTGGTTACTGTCTGATGCCTGACCCACCCCCTAAGTCACTCTATCACGAGCAACAGGGAGACAGAAGTCCTGCGGAAGTTTACATAGTAATATGACCCCTTTAATAACGGCAGATCAGCCAGTACACTGCATCCCTAGCTGCATCCCTCTGGTCACCATGCTGTGTATCATCAGGATGACAAATACAATACACATTTAGATAAGACAGCCCTGGCTTTCTCCATAACAAACCTTCCCTCACACCACGACGGTACATTCTCATAATGTACCATATTTGACATTCAACTCAGCGTAATTGTGTTTCACTGAAAAGAAACTAGAACAAAGGCTGTCACAGTGATAATCCCAACAATAATAATAATGGTCATTATTATAATTATTATTATAGAGGCATCAATCCCCCAAATTACACTCACCAGTCTTGCCGCAGAGCTCCATACTTTGTTAGGCAAACAAAGAGGAGCTTCACCAGGCTGATGCGAGCCTTCATTATAGTTGGTATTTGGTGTGATTAATGGATACATGCAACATGCAATAGGAAAAAAGTTACCCATCGTGCTCTGCAAAGAAATCCCCGGAAGAATCTTGTGCCTCATGAGTCGTGTTCGAGCATGGGTGGTTTAAACACGTTTGCTCTCTCATGTCGCATTGTGCCGCAGTGTCTCTTAGGGTTTGGGCCTGCTCTTTGGGAACGAGATGAGGAGGTATTTTTTTATTTCCTTTGTCGAGTAATCGCTCAAATTTTTTCTCTACCCGCTTTAATGAAGTGATAATTCCATGATAATTAACGTAATCCTGCACCAAAGCAAATGTGCCTAATGACTGTTGTTTTGTTAGTCAGAGTTGGATGAAGGGGAGGATAGGTTGCCTGCAATGGGAGAAACTGAGGCAGAGTCCCAGACAGGGACAAGAAGACAGAAACAGAGAGGAGAAGTGCCTGGGGGCGAGGGATGGAGAAAAGTGTTGGGGAAATGTAGTTTGTGACCTTAACTCTCTCTGGTGGGTTGGAGATTGGAGCAGGCCCTGGCACTTTCCATTCAGCAGTTCAAATAATGGGGTCCTAACGGGTCAATTGGATTCCAATTTCTGTGCCTGGGAGAGCACCTATTGCTGTACCCTCACATTGCCTAACAAAAAATATGACTGGCTGGGGATGATGAGGACAGGTGAGAGGTGCCACAGTGAGAGGGGCCACAGACCAAGGTATTGTCCTTGACATTTCATTTGTGCAGGGTATCATCTTTGACATTTCCTTTATTTGATGTGTGTGACTCACTCTCTCTCCTATTCAACCAGATCAGTTTCATTATACTGAACCCTGTGTTTAAACAGTCCACAATCACCATCTTGTCAATCAAAGCTATGTTATGTTATCTATTTTGAGGGCTTTATTGACCGATCGCACGCACATACACACACAGTATTTGTATTCACATTTTTGATGAATGAATAGCTGCAAATTTACAATTCAGCCTAAATGAATGTTTGCGGCGTCCATTTTTTTCTCAGACAGCAGAGCTCCTGCAGGGCTCTGGAGATTAATAATGCCATTCAGAGCAGGGTGCTTTCATTGGTGGCACACAGGTCAGCGGCCAGACCTGATCAAAGTTTTCTGATAACTTCAGTCAGGGTTTATCACTGCCACATTCATAGCGTGAAAGTATTTGGCTCTGTGGAGGATGTCAGGTCTTTTGTGTTCGTGCCAGGCGAAAGACTCTCCATCGGTATTCATAAACACTGCTGGTTTGATCTTGATTAGTTCACTGTGACTTTACCCAGGGTCAAAATATGTTTCCCTTCTTTTCATACCTAACCTTGAAGTTTTTTTATATATCTTTTTATTTTACCTTTATTTAACTAGGTAAGTCAGTTAAGAACAAATTCTTATTTTCAATAACGGCTCAGGAACAGTGGGTTAACTGCCTTGTTCCTACTATAACTGCACTATTACAAAGTATCACACACTTCACAGAAAAATAGCATTACCATTGGTTTATGACCATGCCTACTTTTGGAACAGATTATTGAGACAAAGGAACATGAAAGAGATGTAATGACTTGATATAACCTCTGGGGTTTAGATGTTGACTTATCCGTGAATTATGTCTGTCAGAGTGATTACATACTGTAGCATTCATAATTAACATAGCCAATCAGACTGCAGTAACAAAGTACTGTACTATTGAACATACCTGCTATGCACAAATCAGAACTTACTAGTAGAACCGTTGAGATGTACTAGCATCCAAAGTCCCACCCAGCTGACTACTTTAAAATGGTGAAAGTCGTCAATTGCGCTGCCCAGGCTTTGGGCCCATAAGGCCTTTAAGCCTTGGATGTAGGTTTTACGCCTCTGCTTGAATCTTCTCCCCATCAAACCAGCAAAACAATTCAGAAGACCTGACAGCCAACTCAATTTACAAACCTTTCAGTCCATGCTGTGACAACCAAGTATATTTATACACCTTTCAGTCCATGCTGTGACAACCAAATCAATTTACAAACCTTTCAGTCTATGCTGTGTTTTGAGGTATGGTATCATAGCAATTGGGCCCATAAAGATTTTTGCAATGATGCTATTATGTTGTTTCAAATGCACCATGGAGTTGATCAATTACGTTGTACTCAGAACTTGGTGTGCCCCTCTTCACAGTGCAACATCACTAGAACAAAAAATAGTCCTCCATGTGAAAAGATCAGATACCTCCAAAGCCCCTGAGGGAGAGGGGGAGTTTAATTAATAGCATCAAGTTTGAGGAAAACTAAATTGATATCTTCTTCTGGAGAAAATGATTTCCCTCATTGCTATCAGGTTGCTACTGCGGTGTGGACTTGACGAGAAGCAGAGAAACTGTCCTGTATGTGCCTGTCTTTGTTAAAATAAATACAGGCCCTAAATGTCTCCAAAATATGCACAAAAAAGTATTCATCTCTGGCTCAATTGTAGTAGTTACATAAAAACAATACAGAGTTTTTAAACAAAAAAGACAAAGACCGAAAGGATCTAAAAAAGAACAGAATGTAAAAAAAAGAAACACAGCATGATTAAAAAAGCAACAGGTGAAGAAGTTCCAGTGACTGAAGACGGAAGAAGAGTTACAGCGTCTAAAGACAGGAGAAGAGTTACAGCGTCTAAAGACAGGGGAAGAGTTACAGCGTCTAAAGACAGGAGAAGAGTTACAGCGTCTAAAGACGGAAAGAGTTACAGCGTCTAAAGACAGGAGAAGAGTTACAGCGTCTAAAGACGCGGAAAGAGTTACAGCGTCTAAAGACAGGAAGAGTTACAGCGTCTAAAGACGCGGAAAGAGTTACAGCGTCTAAAGACAGGAAGAGTTACAGCGTCTAAAGACACGGAAAGAGTTACAGCGTCTAAAGACGGAAAGAGTTACAGCGTCTAAAGACAGGAGAAGAGTTACAGCGTCTAAAGACGGAAAGAGTTACAGCGTCTAAAGACAGGAGAAGAGTTACAGCGTCTAAAGACACGGAAAGAGTTACAGCGTCTAAAGACACGGAAAGAGTTACAGCGTCTAAAGACAGGAGAAGAGTTACAGCGTCTAAAGACGGAAAGAGTTACAGCGTCTAAAGACAGGAGAAGAGTTACAGCGTCTAAAGACACGGAAAGAGTTACAGCGTCTAAAGACACGGAAAGAGTTACAGCGTCTAAAGACAGAAAGAGTTACAGCGTCTAAAGACAGAAAGAGTTACAGCGTCTAAAGACAGGAGAAGAGTTACAGCGTCTAAAGACAGGAGAAGAGTTACAGCGTCTAAAGACAGGAGAAGAGTTACAGCGTCTAAAGACAGGAGAAGAGTTACAGCGTCTAAAGACAGGAGAAGAGTTACAGCGTCTAAAGACACGGAAAGAGTTACAGCGTCTAAAGACGGAAAGAGTTACAGCGTCTAAAGACAGAAAGAGTTACAGCGTCTAAAGACACGGAAAGAGTTACAGCGTCTAAAGACAGAAAGAGTTACAGCGTCTAAAGACAGGGCAAGAGTTACAGCGTCTAAAGACGGAAAGAGTTACAGCGTCTAAAGACAGGAAAAGAGTTACAGCGTCTAAATACGGAAAGAGTTACAGCGTCTAAAGACAGAAAGAGTTACAGCGTCTAAAGACACGGAAAGAGTTACAGCGTCTAAAGACAGGGAAAGAGTTACAGCGTCTAAAGACAGAAAGAGTTACAGCGTCTAAAGACAGGAGAAGAGTTACAGCGTCTAAAGACAGGGGAAGAGTTACAGCGTCTAAAGACAGGAGAAGAGTTACAGCGTCTAAAGACACGGAAAGAGTTACAGCGTCTAAAGACAGGAGAAGAGTTACAGCGTCTAAAGACAGAAAGAGTTACAGCGTCTAAAGACAGGGGAAGAGTTACAGCGTCTAAAGACAGGGGAAGAGTTACAGCGTCTAAAGACAGGAGAAGAGTTACAGCGTCTAAAGACACGGAAAGAGTTACAGCGTCTAAAGACAGGGCAAGAGTTACAGCGTCTAAAGACAGAAAGAGTTACAGCGTCTAAAGACAGGAGAAGAGTTACAGCGTCTAAAGACAGGAGAAGAGTTACAGCGTCTAAAGACACGGAAAGAGTTACAGCGTCTAAAGACGGAAAGAGTTACAGCGTCTAAAGACAGAAAGAGTTACAGCGTCTAAAGACACGGAAAGAGTTACAGCGTCTAAAGACAGAAAGAGTTACAGCGTCTAAAGACAGGGCAAGAGTTACAGCGTCTAAAGACGGAAAGAGTTACAGCGTCTAAAGACAGGGGAAGAGTTACAGCGTCTAAAGACGGAAAGAGTTACAGCGTCTAAAGACAGAAAGAGTTACAGCGTCTAAAGACACGGAAAGAGTTACAGCGTCTAAAGACAGGAGAAGAGTTACAGCGTCTAAAGACAGAAAGAGTTACAGCGTCTAAAGACAGGAGAAGAGTTACAGCGTCTAAAGACAGGAGAAGAGTTACAGTGTCAAAGACAGGAGAAGAGTTACAGCGTCTAAAGACAGAAAGAGTTACAGCGTCTAAAGACACGGAAAGAGTTACAGCGTCTAAAGACAGAAAGAGTTACAGCGTCTAAAGACAGGGAAAGAGTTACAGCGTCTAAAGACAGGGAAAGAGTTACAGCGTCTAAAGACGGAAAGAGTTACAGCGTCTAAAGACAGAAAGAGTTACAGCGTCTAAAGACACGGAAAGAGTTACAGCGTCTAAAGACAGAAAGAGTTACAGCGTCTAAAGACAGGGCAAGAGTTACAGCGTCTAAAGACGGAAAGAGTTACAGCGTCTAAAGACAGGGGAAGAGTTACAGCGTCTAAAGACAGGGGAAGAGTTACAGCGTCTAAAGACAGGGGAAGAGTTACAGCGTCTAAAGACGGAAAGAGTTACAGCGTCTAAAGACAGGAGAAGAGTTACAGCGTCTAAAGACATGGAAAGAGTTACAGCGTCTAAAGACACGGAAAGAGTTACAGCGTCTAAAGACAGAAAGAGTTATAGCGTCTAAAGACAGAAAGAGTTACAGCGTCTAAAGACAGGAGAAGAGTTACAGCGTCTAAAGACAGGAGAAGAGTTACAGCGTCTAAAGACAGGAGAAGAGTTACAGCGTCTAAAGACAGGAGAAGAGTTACAGCGTCTAAAGACACGGAAAGAGTTACAGCGTCTAAAGACGGAAAGAGTTACAGCGTCTAAAGACAGGAGAAGAGTTACAGCGTCTAAAGACATGGAAAGAGTTACAGCGTCTAAAGACACGGAAAGAGTTACAGCGTCTAAAGACAGGGAAAGAGTTACAGCGTCTAAAGACAGAAAGAGTTACAGCGTCTAAAGAGAGGAGAAGAGTTACAGCGTCTAAAGACAGGAGAAGAGTTACAGCGTCAAAGACAGGGGAAGAGTTACAGCGTCTAAAGACACGGAAAGAGTTACAGCGTCTAAAGACACGGAAAGAGTTACAGCGTCTAAAGACAGGAAAGAGTTACAGCGTCTAAAGACGGAAAGAGTTACAGCGTCTAAAGACAGGAGAAGAGTTACAGCGTCTAAAGACACGGAAAGAGTTACAGCGTCTAAAGACAGGGGAAGAGTTACAGCGTCTAAAGACAGGAGAAGAGTTACAGTGTCTAAAGACAGGAGAAGAGAGATACAGCGTCTAAAGACAGAAAGAGTTACAGCGTCTAAAGACAGGAGAAGAGTTACAGCGTCTAAAGACAGGAGAAGAGTTACAGCGTCTAAAGACAGGAGAAGAGTTACAGCGTCTAAAGACACGGAAAGAGTTACAGCGTCTAAAGACAGGAGAAGAGTTACAGCGTCTAAAGACAGGAGAAGAGTTACAGCGTCAAAGACAGGGGAAGAGTTACAGCGTCTAAAGACAGAAAGAGTTACAGCGTCTAAAGACACGGAAAGAGTTACAGCGTCTAAAGACAGAAAGAGTTACAGCGTCTAAAGACAGGGCAAGAGTTACAGCGTCTAAAGACGGAAAGAGTTACAGCGTCTAAAGACAGGGAAAGAGTTACAGCGTCTAAAGACGGAAAGAGTTACAGCGTCTAAAGACAGAAAGAGTTACAGCGTCTAAAGACACGGAAAGAGTTACAGCGTCTAAAGACAGGGTAAGAGTTACAGCGTCTAAAGACAGAAAGAGTTACAGCGTCTAAAGACAGGAGAAGAGTTACAGCGTCTAAAGACAGGAAAAAGAGTTACAGCGTCAAAGACAGGGGAAGAGTTACAGCGTCTAAAGACAGAAAGAGTTACAGCGTCTAAAGACAGGAGAAGAGTTACAGCGTCTAAAGACAGAAAGAGTTACAGCGTCTAAAGACAGGAGAAGAGTTACAGCGTCTAAAGACAGGGGAAGAGTTACAGCGTCTAAAGACAGGAGAAAGAGTTACAGCGTCTAAAGACACGGAAAGAGTTACAGCGTCTAAAGACACGGAAAGAGTTACAGCGTCTAAAGACAGAAAGAGTTATAGCGTCTAAAGACAGAAAGAGTTACAGCGTCTAAAGACAGGAGAAGAGTTACAGCGTCTAAAGACAGGAGAAGAGTTACAGCGTCTAAAGACAGGAGAAGAGTTACAGCGTCTAAAGACACGGAAAGAGTTACAGCGTCTAAAGACAGAAAGAGTTACAGCGTCTAAAGACAGGGGAAGAGTTACAGCGTCTAAAGACACGGAAAGAGTTACAGCGTCTAAAGACGGAAAGAGTTACAGCGTCTAAAGACAGGAGAAGAGTTACAGCGTCTAAAGACATGGAAAGAGTTACAGCGTCTAAAGACACGGAAAGAGTTACAGCGTCTAAAGACAGAAAGAGTTATAGCGTCTAAAGACAGAAAGAGTTACAGCGTCTAAAGACAGGAGAAGAGTTACAGCGTCTAAAGACAGGAGAAGAGTTACAGCGTCTAAAGACAGGAGAAGAGTTACAGCGTCTAAAGACACGGAAAGAGTTACAGCGTCTAAAGACAGAAAGAGTTACAGTGTCTAAAGACAGGGCAAGAGTTACAGCGTCTAAAGACGGAAAGAGTTACAGCGTCTAAAGACAGGAGAAGAGTTACAGCGTCTAAAGACGGAAAAAGTTACAGCGTCTAAAGACAGAAAGAGTTACAGCGTCTAAAGACACGGAAAGAGTTACAGCGTCTAAAGACAGGGAAAGAGTTACAGCGTCTAAAGACAGAAAGAGTTACAGCGTCTAAAGAGAGGAGAAGAGTTACAGCGTCTAAAGACAGGAGAAAAGTTACAGCGTCAAAGACAGGGGAAGAGTTACAGCGTCTAAAGACACGGAAAGAGTTACAGCGTCTAAAGACACGGAAAGAGTTACAGCGTCTAAAGACAGGAGAAGAGTTACAGCGTCTAAAGACGGAAAGAGTTACAGCGTCTAAAGACAGGAGAAGAGTTACAGCGTCTAAAGACACGGAAAGAGTTACAGCGTCTAAAGACAGGGGAAGAGTTACAGCGTCTAAAGACAGGGAAGAGATACAGTGTCTAAAGACAGGAGAAGAGTTACAGCGTCTAAAGACAGAAAGAGTTACAGCGTCTAAAGACAGGAGAAGAGTTACAGCGTCTAAAGACAGGAGAAGAGTTACAGCGTCTAAAGACAGGAAGAGTTACAGCGTCTAAAGACACGGAAAGAGTTACAGCGTCTAAAGACAGGAGAAGAGTTACAGCGTCTAAAGACAGGAGAAGAGTTACAGCGTCAAAGACAGGGGAAGAGTTACAGCGTCTAAAGACAGAAAGAGTTACAGCGTCTAAAGTCACGGAAAGAGTTACAGCGTCTAAAGACAGAAAGAGTTACAGCGTCTAAAGACAGGGCAAGAGTTACAGCGTCTAAAGACGGAAAGAGTTACAGCGTCTAAAGACAGGGAAAGAGTTACAGCGTCTAAAGACGGAAAGAGTTACAGCGTCTAAAGACAGAAAGAGTTACAGCGTCTAAAGACACGGAAAGAGTTACAGCGTCTAAAGACAGGGTAAGAGTTACAGCGTCTAAAGACAGAAAGAGTTACAGCGTCTAAAGACAGGGGAAGAGTTACAGCGTCTAAAGACAGGAGAAGAGTTACAGCGTCAAAGACAGGGGAAGAGTTACAGCGTCTAAAGACAGAAAGAGTTACAGCGTCTAAAGACAGGAGAAGAGTTACAGCGTCTAAAGACAGAAAGAGTTACAGCGTCTAAAGACAGGAGAAGAGTTACAGCGTCTAAAGACAGGAGAAGAGTTGCAGCGTCTAAAGACACGGAAAGAGTTACAGCGTCTAAAGACACGGAAAGAGTTACAGCGTCTAAAGACAGAAAGAGTTACAGCGTCTAAAGACAGGGGAAGAGTTACAGCGTCTAAAGACGGAAAGAGTTACAGCGTCTAAAGACAGGAGAAGAGTTACAGCGTCTAAAGACGGAAAGAGTTACAGCGTCTAAAGACAGAAAGAGTTACAGCGTCTAAAGACACGGAAAGAGTTACAGCGTCTAAAGACAGGGTAAGAGTTACAGCGTCTAAAGACAGAAAGAGTTACAGCGTCTAAAGACAGGAGAAGAGTTACAGCGTCTAAAGACAGGAGAAGAGTTACAGCGTCAAAGACAGGGGAAGAGTTACAGTGTCTAAAGACAGAAAGAGTTACAGCGTCTAAAGACAGGAGAAGAGTTACAGCGTCTAAAGACAGAAAGAGTTACAGCGTCTAAAGACAGGAGAAGAGTTACAGCGTCTAAAGACAGGGGAAGAGTTACAGCGTCTAAAGACAGGAGAAGAGTTACAGCGTCTAAAGACACGGAAAGAGTTACAGCGTCTAAAGACAGGAGAAGAGTTACAGCGTCTAAAGACAGGAGAAGAGTTACAGCGTCTAAAGACACGGAAAGAGTTACAGTGTCTAAAGACGGAAAGAGTTACAGCGTCTAAAGACAGAAAGAGTTACAGCGTCTAAAGACACGGAAAGAGTTACAGCGTCTAAAGACAGAAAGAGTTACAGCGTCTAAAGACAGGGTAAGAGTTACAGCGTCTAAAGACGGAAAGCGTTACAGCGTCTAAAGACAGGGGAAGAGTTACAGCGTCTAAAGACGGAAAGAGTTACAGCGTCTAAAGACAGAAAGAGTTACAGCGTCTAAAGACACGGAAAGAGTTACAGCGTCTAAAGACAGAAAGAGTTACAGCGTCTAAAGACAGGGCAAGAGTTACAGCGTCTAAAGACGGAAAGAGTTACAGCGTCTAAAGACAGGGGAAGAGTTACAGCGTCTAAAGACAGGGGAAGAGTTACAGCGTCTAAAGACGGAAAGAGTTACAGCGTCTAAAGACAGAAAGAGTTACAGCGTCTAAAGACACGGAAAGAGTTACAGCGTCTTAAGACAGGAGAAGAGTTACAGCGTCTAAAGACAGAAAGAGTTACAGCGTCTAAAGACAGGAGAAGAGTTACAGCGTCTAAAGACAGGAGAAGAGTTACAGCGTCAAAGACAGGGAAAGAGTTACAGCGTCTAAAGACAGAAAGAGTTACAGCGTCTAAAGACAGGAGAAGAGTTGCAGCGTCTAAAGACAGAAAGAGTTACAGCGTCTAAAGACAGAAAGAGTTACAGCGTCTAAAGACACAGAAAGAGTTACAGCGTCTAAAGACAGAAAGAGTTACAGCGTCTAAAGACACAGAAAGAGTTACAGCGTCTAAAGACACGGAAAGAGTTACAGCGTCTAAAGACGGAAAGAGTTACAGCGTCTAAAGACAGGAGAAGAGTTACAGCGTCTAAAGACATGGAAAGAGTTACAGCGTCTAAAGACAGGGCAAGAGTTACAGCGTCTAAAGACGGAAAGAGTTACAGCGTCTAAAGACAGGGGAAGAGTTACAGCGTCTAAAGACGGAAAGAGTTACAGCGTCTAAAGACAGAAAGAGTTACAGCGTCTAAAGACACGGAAAGAGTTACAGCGTCTAAAGACAGAAAGAGTTACAGCGTCTAAAGACAGGGAAAGAGTTACAGCGTCTAAAGACGGAAAGAGTTACAGCGTCTAAAGACAGGGAAAGAGTTACAGCGTCTAAAGACGGAAAGAGTTACAGCGTCTAAAGACAGAAAGAGTTACAGCGTCTAAAGACACGGAAAGAGTTACAGCGTCTAAAGACAGAAAGAGTTACAGCGTCTAAAGACAGGGCAAGAGTTACAGCGTCTAAAGACGGAAAGAGTTACAGCGTCTAAAGACAGAAAGAGTTACAGCGTCTAAAGACACGGAAAGAGTTACAGCGTCTAAAGACAGGAGAAGAGTTACAGCGTCTAAAGACGGAAAGAGTTACAGCGTCTAAAGACAGGAGAAGAGTTACAGCGTCTAAAGACAGGAGAAGAGTTACAGCGTCTAAAGACACAGAAAGAGTTACAGCGTCTAAAGACGGAAAGAGTTACAGCGTCTAAAGACAGGAGAAGAGTTACAGCGTCTAAAGACACAGAAAGAGTTACAGCGTCTAAAGACACGGAAAGAGTTACAGCGTCTAAAGACGGAAAGAGTTACAGCGTCTAAAGACAGGAGAAGAGTTACAGCGTCTAAAGACATGGAAAGAGTTACAGCGTCTAAAGACAGGGCAAGAGTTACAGCGTCTAAAGACGGAAAGAGTTACAGCGTCTAAAGACAGGGGAAGAGTTACAGCGTCTAAAGACGGAAAGAGTTACAGCGTCTAAAGACAGAAAGAGTTACAGCGTCTAAAGACACGGAAAGAGTTACAGCGTCTAAAGACAGGAGAAGAGTTACAGCGTCTAAAGACAGAAAGAGTTACAGCGTCTAAAGACAGGAGAAGAGTTACAGCGTCTAAAGACAGGAGAAGAGTTACAGCGTCAAAGACAGGAGAAGAGTTACAGCGTCTAAAGACAGAAAGAGTTACAGCGTCTAAAGACACGGAAAGAGTTACAGCGTCTAAAGACAGAAAGAGTTACAGCGTCTAAAGACAGGGAAAGAGTTACAGCGTCTAAAGACGGAAAGAGTTACAGCGTCTAAAGACAGAGAAAGAGTTACAGCGTCTAAAGACGGAAAGAGTTACAGCGTCTAAAGACAGAAAGAGTTACAGCGTCTAAAGACACGGAAAGAGTTACAGCGTCTAAAGACAGAAAGAGTTACAGCGTCTAAAGACAGGGCAAGAGTTACAGCGTCTAAAGACGGAAAGAGTTACAGCGTCTAAAGACAGGGGAAGAGTTACAGCGTCTAAAGACAGGGGAAGAGTTACAGCGTCTAAAGACGGAAAGAGTTACAGCGTCTAAAGACAGAAAGAGTTACAGCGTCTAAAGACACGGAAAGAGTTACAGCGTCTAAAGACAGGAGAAGAGTTACAGCGTCTAAAGACAGAAAGAGTTACAGCGTCTAAAGACAGGAGAAGAGTTACAGCGTCTAAAGACAGGAGAAGAGTTACAGCGTCAAAGACAGGGAAAGAGTTACAGCGTCTAAAGACAGAAAGAGTTACAGCGTCTAAAGACAGGACAAGAGTTGCAGCGTCTAAAGACAGAAAGAGTTACAGCGTCTAAAGACAGAAAGAGTTACAGCGTCTAAAGACACAGAAAGAGTTACAGCGTCTAAAGACAGAAAGAGTTACAGCGTCTAAAGACACAGAAAGAGTTACAGCGTCTAAAGACACGGAAAGAGTTACAGCGTCTAAAGACGGAAAGAGTTACAGCGTCTAAAGACAGGAGAAGAGTTACAGCGTCTAAAGACACAGAAAGAGTTACAGCGTCTAAAGACACGGAAAGAGTTACAGCGTCTAAAGACGGAAAGAGTTACAGCGTCTAAGACAGGGAAGAGTTACAGCGTCTAAAGACATGGAAAGAGTTACAGCGTCTAAAGACAGGGCAAGAGTTACAGCGTCTAAAGACGGAAAGAGTTACAGCGTCTAAAGACAGGGGATAGAGTTACAGCGTCTAAAGACGGAAAGAGTTACAGCGTCTAAAGACAGAAAGAGTTACAGCGTCTAAAGACAGGAGAAGAGTTACAGCGTCAAAGACAGGAGAAGAGTTACAGCGTCTAAAGACAGAAAGAGTTACAGCGTCTAAAGACACGGAAAGAGTTACAGCGTCTAAAGACAGAAAGAGTTACAGCGTCTAAAGACAGGGAAAGAGTTACAGCGTCTAAAGACGGAAAGAGTTACAGCGTCTAAAGACAGGGAAAAGAGTTACAGCGTCTAAAGACACGGAAAGAGTTACAGCGTCTAAAGACAGAAAGAGTTACAGCGTCTAAAGACAGGGCAAGAGTTACAGTCTAAAGACGGAAAGAGTTACAGCGTCTAAAGACAGAAAGAGTTACAGCGTCTAAAGACACGGAAAGAGTTACAGCGTCTAAAGACAGGAGAAGGTTACAGCGTCTAAAGACAGAAAGAGTTACAGCGTCTAAAGACAGGAGAAGAGTTACAGCGTCTAAAGACAGGAGAAAGAGTTACAGCGTCAAAGACAGGGAAAGAGTTACAGCGTCTAAAGACAGAAAGAGTTACAGCGTCTAAAGACAGGAGAAGAGTTGCAGCGTCTAAAGACAGAAAGAGTTACAGCGTCTAAAGACAGAAAGAGTTACAGCGTCTAAAGACACAGAAAGAGTTACAGCGTCTAAAGACAGAAAGAGTTACAGCGTCTAAAGACACAGAAAGAGTTACAGCGTCTAAAGACACGGAAAGAGTTACAGCGTAAAGACGGAAAGATAGCGTCTAAAGACAGGGGAAGAGTTACAGCGTCAA